>NW_027273883.1:26452500-26715000 GCF_046630095.1 Trachinotus anak
TGTTTTATTACTTTTCCATTGTAGATGGATTGAAGCGATGGCTGACGTTTGTGTCCAGTGATGTCCAATAACGCTGAGTACTCTCCATGATGTGGTAGAGCTATGAGCAGGACCTTGTCTTGTCCCAGCCTGAGAGCCTGTGCTTAGTTTTGTTTTTATGGCAGCTCTCCTCTTCTCCTCCACTCTCCTCTCTTTCTGCCCTCTCTCCTGTTAAACTCTTCTGCTTCACTCTGGTCTCCTCCACTCACCTCCATTACTCTTGCCTGTCTGCTTCTGTCACCTGTCTAATTATGTATTTCCCTCACTATTCCCTAATTACAAATATTTGATCAAGCAACCAGTAATAACATTAAAATATTGTAGTAACCACCACTAACAGTAAATAGCTTGTTGTAAAACCAGGAGGTGTAGCCTAGCTTTCCCTTCAAAAACTTAATCAGCCCCCCCAATCTTAATCTTAAAATTAACTTACCTGGTTGTTATATTCATCATCAGGTGTCTTCTTGGAGAAATATTTTAAGTCATCTGAAACTGAAATCAGGAGTAATAGCTATAAACATCATTGGTGATGATTAGGCCAATTATACTGATTAAACTAACATTATGACTCTGAGTTTGCTAACACTGACATTAAAGGAGAATTCTGGAACAGGACAGTTTGAACATAAAGCTAACTCGATACTGCACGTTTGTTTTTTTGTTTTTTTTTTATCATAGTGTCCCTAATGAAAGAAGACAACTTCAAGACTCTCTATTCCAATGAGCTATTGGCCATAAAGCATGTTGTTAACAGAAAAACTGCTGGCAAAAAATTAACATAACAACTCATTGTAAATGGTCAGTAACTGTAAACAAGTGGACACTATCTACATAAAATAAGGTATTCCATAGACTATATAACTATCAGTTCTGAAATTAGTGCTTTTCCGTGTAATTTAACACAACTTATTCACTTAATCATCACTACTTCCATGACTACATCTGTAGATTACTTCAATTTCTTACCTTTTTAGTGTTTTCCAGATGTAGGCTTTTAACTGCGAGTTGTCTCTTCAGGACTGATGATGTGACAGGTTGAGCATTGTCCAACCAGAACAAACCCAACAAGGAAATGTTTCTGGTGGATAAACTAGCTGCAGAAATATGCGTCATGGAGTAAAACGGGAGGGGTCCTAATAACTTCTGATTAGTGTTGCTGTTTATTGTCAAACTGTGATTTCAGTGCAGGCCAGTGGGGGAAGATTTTCAGAGGTTTGAATAGCTAGGCTGTTTCTATCTGCATGAGGTTGCACTCACCGGTCTGAGAGGGGCGGTGGTCTCATCAACCCGTGTTTGAAAGGAGTGGAAGTTGAGGAGTCTTTCTAATAACTAAAAAAAACAAAACACAATTCTCGGCCATTACAGACAAGAAAAATACTATCAAACAACATCTGCTCACAACTACAGTGCAGACATTTCCAAACATGTAGGCTACACGGATTACGGATGACATACAAGGCAACGTTATGTGTAAAAACAAAGTTAGCTACACTATCTACTAAAATAGCTGATGTTGCTAATATCTAATGTCGGATTTGGTTAATACATAAAACACACGTTGGTCTATATTGAAACAGCTGAAGCTACCTACATTAGTATAACACTGCCCCTTCCCAAAACCAAACACACCAGAAATACAGGCATCATCGCGTCGCTTTTTAGCTTGTGTGACCCGGAGCGCCCCGGACACACGGACAGTGGAACAGACAGGTGGGTCAGCCGTGTTCTCTGTTAAACATCAACTTTTATGTTTTATCTTTTGTCACTTTTGGATAAAATGGAAAAACAGAGAAAATTTCAGTGAAACATTTCTAAATGAGCTCCCCCTTTAACCCATAAATAACACACAGAGCGAGCTGAGTGCTTCAGGTGCTTTTATTCTGAAAATAAGAAATCTCAGATTACAAACAGATTCTTTATGATTACATGACATCAAGTGGAGAATGCAAGTTTTCTTTACTCAGTAGTGTTTATTCATTGTTTTGATTTAGTGGGGATGTAAATGTGAAGTCTGTGCATTAACACAGTCCTCAGTGTGATTCCTCCTGCTGCAGCAGGTTTGTTCTGAGCATGTGTGACGGAAGCAGCAGATTCACTCAGGGCAGTCTTCAGTCTGACGTCTCCTCTCAGCTGTTTCCTGTCCACAGCTGCACAGGTCTAAGAATTCTTCTGTGGTACCTTGATGGTCACCTGACAACAGACAGACACAAGGCGCAGGCTCAAGATTTAACATGGAAAGAATTTTTCACCAGCAGAGACGTCCTGATGACGGGTTTTCCTTCCTGATACTGATCCTGTTCGTGAATCCCAGGAAATCTTTTTTTTTTTTTAAATCTAATATGACTGTCAGTCATGAAAAAATAAATACTGAAATGAGTAACACTTCCTTACACTAGTGCCACTGCTCCAAATTAAAGCCTTGCATACTGTACTCTGTGCTTTTTTACTGGTGGGACTTTTCAGTGTTGTTGAGATTTTGTTAACAGCTAACTTTACAGTATTTACAGGAAATCAATTACACACAGCTCAACTGCTCACAGCAGTGAACAAGAACTGATTTCTGTTAAGGTACCATGTTGTTCCTGGTGCCTTGTGTCTTTTCCTTCTCCTGCCTCCCCTCTAGCTCCACCCAGGCTGTTGACAATCAAGCCTCCATAAGGTGCACCTGGCCAGTGAAGCTTTAAAAGCTCTGATGCAAACATCAGGAGACAGAGGTCTAGCATGGGAACTGCTGTTTTGCTGCTTCTCAGGGTTTTGGTCTGAATTTAAATGAATTTATCTTAAAACAGCAACATAACAACATGTGACACAGTGACGGAGTGTGAACACTTTCTGAATGAACTGTGTGTGTGCGTGTGTGTATATTTGTAGTTCTCACCGTTTTGACCTCTGTGTAGTTGTCCAGACCGTACTCTCCCAGCTCTCTGCCGTTACCTGAGGCCTTGTAACCTCCAAACGGAGCCTGAGCACCAAACACGTCATAGCAGTTGATCCTACACACACACACACACACACACACAAGCGCGCACACAAGCGCGCACACACACACACACACACACACACACACACACACAATTAATAATAAATCCACATACTGTCGGAAAATCTTTAGGTCACAGACTTTATCTTTAAATATTTTTAAATTTTATTCAGTTTTATTTGTTGAGAACCAAATCATAATGTAACATAGGCTCTTTACAGGGTCAGGTCAAGATGTTACAATATTATAGAGACAGTATGATCTCTCCTCCTGACAGTGGTGCCGAAAAACATCTGTCTGACACTCAGCAGCTGCAGATGTTGCAACAGACCACCTCCTCTTATCCAGCTGTGTGATTGCACCACAGCAGCCTGCAGCAGAGTGACTCCTTCATCTGATCTGGAATTCAGTTTTTCAGATGTAAATGTAAAACTGTGCCTCAGGTCACACAAACCTGAGACCTGAGCAGTGACAGTAAAACCCATAAACAATTGTGGGAATATTCCTGAGAGCCTCCAGGTGAAGACGACCTCTCACCAGACTGTGCCGGCACGCAGCCCGTTGGAGACGTAGTTGGCCTTATCAATGTCCTTGGTGAACACAGCGGCAGCTAGACCATATTTAGTGTCATTGGCTCTCGTCACCACCTCCTCCAGGGATTTAAACTTCAGGATCTGCATCACTGGACCAAAGATCTGCAGGAGAGAACATGATAGACAAGAAAACAATCTATGAATAATCAATATAAGACTTGTGAACAAACATGTTCATTAAAAGGACCATTCAAATCTATTTTAATTGTATAGCACCAATTCATAACAGATGTTATCTCAAGGCACTTGGTCTCCACCTTCTCTTTATAATATTATTTACTGATACAACAAGAGCCCACCACCTAGAGCAGGTCAACCTGCAACTCCACCACTAGACAACACTACATCCTTCACACTGGTCCCTCAACAAACAACAAACATCTTTACTTTCCCTCCTCCACCTGTCACAGGTCACACATGAAACAAACAAGACAGACAAAAAAAAAACAAAAACAAAACATCACACAACATCGTCAGAGGAAACTCACATCTGGTCTGTAAGGATTAGATTAGTTAAGATTAAATTAGACTAGATGTACCCTTGTTGATCTCCCATAGAGGAAATTCAAATCGACACAGATGCACAAAACAGTATCAGCGCAAGAAGAATTAAATTAAGACTGAAACAGAATCTAAGATGAATATGATAAAAATAGAAATACCATGTACACAGCTGGACTGAGGTGACCTCAGGATGTTAAGAGCTTTTGTTGAGAGAAGGAAAGTTTCGGCAGAGATTCTGAACTACCACTAAATAATTGATAGATTACTGATGGAGTGAACACACGGTTCTCTTGAGTGACAACACAACTGACGACAACATGACATCGGAGCTCGTTTTAATTAAATTTTAGGAACTCCCTCCTAAAATTCACATGTCTCTCTTCCTACTTTTAGGACAAGGAGTACAAGTGTTTTACAGCGTCCTTCATTATTCACTGAGAAGATGTGTGCAGACAGTCTACAGATGTGTCTCCAGCTGCTTTTATTATTTTTTCCAGGTTTTTATGCCTTTATTTATAGGTACAGTGAGAGAGAGAGAGACAGGAAAGTTGAGGGGAGAGAGAGAGGGGATGACATGCAGTAGAGGGCCATGGGTCAGATTCAAACCCTGGGCCACTGCAGTTAGGACCAAACCTTAATGGTACGCACTCTACCAGGTGGGCCACCGAGGCGCCCCTCTAGCTGCTTGTATGAAGAAAAGTATCTAAAGAGTTTAAACAGTCCCCAAATGTACAGAGAAAATCAGAGTTACCAACATGGCTCAGTAGTAAACCCCCTTAAAGATGCTTCATGTGTTGATGAGCATTAATTTTACAAGATTTTTCATGTTCTTTGTGTGCATAATTTGAAAATTCTACTCATGTGAACATTTGGAATAAATAAATGTTTAGGTTTTCATTGATGTCAAATTATTTATTACATAATAGTGATGAACTCTGATTGGAGGGGCCCAACAAACACTATACCTTGCAGTTTTCTGCGTAATGATGACACAGTAAATTAATTCATAAAAAGGAAACATAATGATAATATATTTATAACCACCTGTATTTCACTTTATTTCTGTGTTTGATTTCTTTCTATTTTGAAATGTTTCAGCTTCAGTCGTGTCCTACCTCCTCCCTGGCGATGGTCATGTTGTCCTGGACGTCTCCAAACACCGTGGGCTGGATGAAGTATCCTCTGTCTGCAGCCACTCCTCCTCCACACATCAGCTTGGCTCCCTCTCTCTTCCCGCTGCTGATGTAGCCCAGAATCTTGTTGAACTGCTCCTGGTCTACCTGGACAGGCATCACACAGGGAGCAGCGTCCACTGTGAGTGTGAGTGCTTCTCTCTCTACAGGAGTCCAACACTGAATATTCTCCTCGACACCTTTTATGTTTTGCGATAGTTTTTATATCAACAATGAATGAAATGATGTCAAAAAAACTGTTTGTAGTGAAATGAGGAATCTTCCCTTGAGTTTTATGAAACTTTTGTCATCTTTTAGCTCATGACAGGTGTGTACAAACATATATGAGTGTACATAGATAAACATTTTTCTCCTTTGTTTCTGTTTTTCTTGCTTTAAAGGTTCTGTAAACAAGACTTTAAACATTAATACAGCAATAAACAAATATTTTCCATGAACGGATACTGCGGATAAATCCACGGCTGAACTCAGCCTTTCCCAGTCGCACTGCAGTTGGATCCTGTTCGGACAGTGGACCATCAAAACCACAAAGTTTTTAAAAGTTTACGCCAGCTCCATCAGTGTCTTTGGATGTTTTGACGAACCACCGGCTGACCAGGATTTGAGTGAGCTGTACCCATGTCCAGTAGGCCTGTGCTCTGTTCTCATCTCTTTCTTTGTCTGAGCCTTTTTAGATGAAAAAGTGGAGCGGTTTTTCAGTGGAGGAAATTCTGGAAGGTCGCTTTCACCTGAATGCTGCGTACTGCACTGTCAGCTCACATGTGGATGGATCCTGGGTGTTTAAATGTGGGGAAGGCCGAGAGTTTAACAGGAGGGGCTAAAACACATGATCATCCCACTATCTCAGAGCAGTTACCAAAACAGAGAACAGAGAAACACAGATTACAATACACTATGTCTGTGCTGATGGACGATGTTGTGTGTGGGAGCTGCACTGTGATTAAATAGACTGGAGGAGATCGACAGACAGAACATGTTTAAAATCTTGTTTACAGAACCTTTAAATGTTTTTTCTTTGTTTATCCCTAAATGCAAAAATCAATAAAATATTATTGAGCAACCAGGAGCAACATTGATCCAGTTGCTCCTGGTCATGATATAAACAACAGTTTTATAACAGAGTTACGATGTGTGAAGAGACATAAAAGAGTTCACTTCAGTAAGGGTATGCATGATGTTGTTGATAGTGTGTGCGCGTGTGTGTGGTTGAGCGTGTATTACCTGAGGTCCCTGCTCGGTCTTTAAGTCAAAGGGGTTTCCCACCACTCGTCTCTTAGCTCGCTCCACGCTCCGCTCCACAAACTCGTCATAGATGTCAGCCTGGACGTAGGTCCGAGAGCCGGCGCAGCAGCACTGACCCTGGTTGAAAAACAGAGCGAAGTGCGACTGTTCCACAGCATCTTCCACTGAAAGAGGGAGGGACAGAGACAGTGAGCACATTCTCCATCTCTAAACAATACTCAGTGACGTCAGTCTGTGACAGATTAACTGGCAGCAGGTGAAAGTGTACGTGTGACAGGACACTGATAACTGTCAGGTGTGTTTACAGGTGCAGCACAGCACATTTTCAACCACACACAGTAGTGTAGGGACACAGCCACACCCTCTACATGAAGTGAGAGGCAACATGTTGCTGCAGGAACTCTGTTCAATCAATAATCATTTATGTGAAGTAAATGTTCCTCCATAGACATAAACCTGCTCAATAACTGAGAGGTTGAGAGGAAATTTGACATTAACAGTGGTTTTAACGAGTTTCTGCAGATCTGATCTAAGCTGAGACTTCCGTGCATGACAGTTTATTGCAAGCATACGCTCCCACCTGTCACTCAAAGAGGCCACACCCTCAATTATACATAACTGTTAAGTCTTAACAAAATGTAATAAAATGTATGTATTTGAAGGATGTGGCCCTGAATTGAGACACAGCTGAGGCCCCACAGTGAACCAGCTTTTTAAGGGGCCAGTATACAGGTAATACAGCAGCAGGTTGCAGACAGAGAACATACTGTTGGCGTCAGACAGGATGATGTTCGGGCTCTTCCCTCCCAGCTCTAGAGTGACCTTCTTCAGGTTACTGCTGCCTGATGCCTGCTGGATGAGATGACCCACCTGATAGACAGAGACAGAGGAGGTGACTCCTTCACTTCAGATGGAGTTAAGTTAGTAAAATACTGCTACAGCTTATTTAAGAGGGAGAGTTAGAAACCAGACATTATTCTGTAGAGAAGCATCATGGAGGGCTGCAGTTAGTCTGGATGTTATTATTGTCTAATATGGCCAATAGTCAGTTTTTCTGTGTTTGTTTGTATAATCTAATCCAAAAATTGGCAAAGAGGTGGGGCTTCTTTTAATGTTGATCTCCATCAGAAGATATATTTGTGGTTTTAAGAACCAAAAACCTCAGTGTAGTTTTACATCTCCTCTCTCAGGCTTCTTTCTGGAGCTCTAGTAACAACAGGTCAGTCAACCAATCAGAGGCTCTGAGTCTCTGAGCTCTGAGGCTCTCTTCTGATTGGCTGACTGTTTTCTGAGTGATCCAATAAAAATATAGCAGATTTCAGGAAAACACGCAGAGAAACCAAATCCTGCAAGGTTGGATGGTGGGTCCCGATGGGTGGGGCTTGGGGCATGGCTGAGGGTGGTGACTGCTTTGTTGTGACATCACAAAGTTCCAGAAGTCCTGACGGCTGGTTTTAAGGCTCAGTTTCTGAATACAGGCTGTGTGCATTTCTCTGTGGACTGAGGCTTTGATACTTTCACAGTATTAATATAGAACCTAGAGCTGCTTTATAATCAGAAACACATGGACTGAACTGAATGTGGACTCTGGCCTGTGCAGGTTGTTGCATCAGTTATCAGTGACTCTGATCTCTGAACAGTCAACAGTTCAAAGACAAATGATGTAGTGAATGTATCTACAGTCCACTTACAATCACTGAGCCATGACTCCATGAGGTCTGAGGGCCTGTAATCAGACTTGACATTAACCAGGTTACTACAGGTCATGTCAACATACTGACTGACACACACTCAGTATCCTCCTGTACAGTTACTATTATGTGTAACAGCAGTGATGTTGTGTTGATGTGATTACTGTTGGTTTGACTGTGAGGACGTGTGTAACTGCGAGGTGCTGACTCCTGCAGAGGAAGTTTGCAGGATGTGCACATAGTTATTTTAGAAAACAATCACTGTAACACATCGAGTACGAAGCCAGAGTCAAACAGAAAACCACATCTGTCTGTTGCATGAGAACAACCACAGGTGGGCACAGACCATGATGCTATAACCACAATTGCAGAGTGTTTCTCTTACCTGTTCCCCAACATAATCTCCAGACCCCTCTCACCTCCCCTTTCTATATGAAAGTAAACCTTAAATTAAAGCTGAGACTTTACTTTAGTGTCATCTCTATTATTCTGTTTCAAACTTAAGAGATGGTAACTTTAAGGTCTGCATCAGTCTCCTCACATTTTCCAGACCAGGTCAACATGGACTGACCTCAGAGGACACAGTGTCTGTCTGTATGACCTGACCCCTGATTCTCCACCAGCAGCTACACAGCGACATGTCTGACGGACTGTATGCAAAATGACCAGTGGTGTAAGTATGAGTGTGTTTCTGCTGTGTATCGTTGTTCAGGTGTCCCTGAACACATCAGTGAACCTCTGTCACACAGTTTGTGTTAATGTGTGTAACTTCCAGGAGATGAAGCATTAACCTCCATCTGAACTCTTCAGCTCCAGTCTGTCAGTGTCTTACCTCTGTGGACCCAGTGAATGCCACCTTGTCCACATCCATGTGCTTCGCTATGGCAGCACCAGCTGACGGCCCCATGCCGGGCAGGATGTTCACGACACCTTCAGGGAACCCCACCTGAAAACACAACCACGTCAATTATTCATCTTTATTTTGTATCACATATATAAGATAAGATAAGACACATCTCCCCTCCCTCACACCCACCCGCCATGGCCTCTGACCTCTGAGCTGTCAATCTTTAGATAGAAACAATAATGACACTTAACCAAATAATGACAATAAATATTTTTACCTTCAGATATAAAAAGTAAATGAAAAAGAAAAGATGCTGTTAATATTCCTTTATGATCATTTTAAATGTTCTGCTATGGTCACATTAACTGATGGAGTGAAGAGTCAGTGGTACCTCTTTAATGAGACTGGCCACATAGAGCGCTGTGAGCGGAGTCTGCTCTGCTACTTTCATCACCACCGTGTTACCGGTCGCCAGAGCTGGGCCGAGCTTCCAGGCCTGCATCAACAGAGGGAAGTTCCACTGTGGAGAGGAGGCGGGAGGAGGGGGAGAGAGGAGAGAGGAGACAGGAGGAGGGGGAGGGGGAGAAAGGAGAGAGGAGGAGTAAAGTCCTGCTCACGTTACATTTATCATCCTCTAATATTCTCTGTTTCACATTGACCTCTGTTGAAGCCTTTGTGAGGAACAAACTCAAGCATTTCCTGTTTGTCTGCTCTCCAGCTGCTGATTCACAGAGGGCAGAGGTCAGAGGTCAGAGGTCACCTCTGTACAGCTTTGAGCAGATGTGCTCAGTCGTCCAATAGAAACACTGCTCCACCATGTCTGGAAAGTTACTATTACAGCCTTTTACTGCAGCTCCTCCAATGACCACTAGAGTCTGGCTCCAGCAGTGAGTCAGTCCCCATAGACTCCCATGTTCAAATGTCCAACTTTACAGCAGAAATAAACATGTTTACAGCCTGGTGCAAAAACTGTTCTGGTCTCTAGAGATAATTTCCTCCTTCATGACAACTGTACGGGCTGAATTTTATAGAACTCACCTGTTTACATTTTATTAAGGACTAAAGTTATGATTATTTGAGGGTGTGGCCTCTTTGAGTGACAGGTGGGTGAGTGTATGCTTGATACAAACTGGTATTGACCTAAGTCTCAGCTCCACACATGCCCCACCTCTTTGCCCATATTTGGATTAGCTGGGAGTGGAGTCAAGCACTGCGAAGATGGTGACAGTGGAGCAGCTCACTCTGTACTTGACAGACCCCCACCCACATGTGTTTTAACCCAGGACTGTCTTCAGTCTGAAGTGAATGACTTCACAGACATGATTAAAGGTTTCTGTTGTGTCAGAGATCATGAGCTCAGCGAGTTTCTCTCTCCTCCTGTCTCATGCTCACTCTTCTATCTTTGAACTGGACCGTTTCCCAGACCCTCGGGTTTAGAATGACATGACTTTAAATGACCCCTCCTCTCCTCTTCCATCTGTGCTCCAGTGTGTTACACACAACAAGAAGCCACCACAATTAAATCTCGATTTTCTTCCGTGTTCTGGACGTTTTACGATTCTAAATCGATTTTGTTCTGCCTACATGAAGTCAAGAGAAAACATTGCTCCCATTCCATCGGATGCTTTTGTCTCAGTTCTTGGAATAGGTTTGTTGTGCTGCCACTTTTTGTTTTAACAGCACTTTTACAAACTCTGCACAGCAAGGTGGTCTGTTCCAGGTCAGACCTTGCAAAACCAAACCATGTCCATATGACTGAAGTAACATGACTACCTTCTTTCGGTATTATTTCGTCGTCTTTTGCAGCTGCCATGGCTCACGCCCACGTTTGTTTACCCAGGGGACCTCTGACACAAAGGTGTGTCTGGTAAAAATTGCAACCCTACACACTGTGGTGACTCCAGGGAACTACTCGTGCTGGCTCATAAGTGACAGAGGAAGCATTAATCTCAATTCTGAAATTAAAGCTTAAAAATTAAAGACATTTTCTAATCACACTGAAGTCGTCTTTCTCTCACATTGTGTCCATAAGTGTTTAAATCTGTGTCAGTGAGATTTTCTCCTTCACTAAGATCATCCGTCCACCTGACAGGTGTGACATATCAAGACCTGAATACATGGATCAGAAAATGAGTCAGTATCTGGTGTGATCACCATCTGCCTCATGCAGTGCGACACACGTGCTTTGCACAGAGTAGATCAGGTTGTTGATTGTTGGACAGCTCCTCTTCAGTGGCTGTGTGAAGCTGCTGGATTTTGGCAGGAAGGGGATCATAGTGTCACTCACACAGATCCAGAGCCTCCCTGAGTGTCCAGCTCAGGTCACGCCTGAGCATTCATCATGCTGTGTAAGCAGATCTGGATCTGGATCACACCTGTCAGGTGGATGGATGATCTTGACCAAATAAATGTGCTCATTAACATAAATTTAACAATGAACAAAATCTAACAGAAATTAGCCTCTGTGAGTTTTTATTTTATTATTTTATTTATTTTAAACTAAAACTTTTATTTTCTTTTTGAAAAATGGGAGTTAAGTAAAAGTGTTTGTTTCTGTTCAGTGAACATCACAACAGTCCAGTGCAGACTCAGGCCCTGCTCAGACCTGGTATTAACATGTTGTCTTCAGTGATCCAATCACAGGTGGTCAGCTCTAAGTTCATCTGGTCACACCTGCTTTAACAGGCTTCTCCACATGCATCTCCAGTGACCACCTGTGATCAGATCACTGAAGACAACATGTTAATACCTGGTCTGAACAGGGCCGAACTGCAGACTGAGCAGCAGACCAGAAAAACAGGTGAGTCTGTTCTCTTGTCAGACACTTTAATATTTGTAACTTTCTTTAGTCTGACTGCAGCTTTGCGGTGGTTCAGCTTCTGTCTCTCTCTCTCTGTTTATGTGATAACACTTTATGAAATTTCATCTGTGTTAGGCAGCAAAGACCAGTAATCCTCAGTACATGTAAATATTCCTCAAGATGCAAAATTAACAAACACATTTTATCTTTGTCTCCCCACCCCCACTCCCTCCCACCCCTCTCACCGGTATGATCTGTCCACACACTCCAATGGGTTCATGTCTGGTGTAGCAGAAATAATCTCCATCGATGGGGATGGTCTTTCCCTCCCATTTGTCAGCCCAGCCTGCGTAGTACCTGAACACAACACAGCTGCTTTAAACACATGTCAGTACAACAGCTACAGGTCATTCAGACAGGATCAGACCCGTCACTGTGTCACATGTCATGTTGAAGTTTTAAGATAATATCTTTTAAATGAATTTCTCCCTCATCAGTCTGCTCTCAATACTCCAAGATGACAAAGTGAAAACACTGACATAAGTATTCAGACACTTTACTATGACACTACAGGTTCCTCCAGTTCTGTGGATCATCTCTGAGATGTTTCTACACCTTGACTGGAGTCACCTGAGGTAAATCTAGAGCTGGACCTGGACTAAGGCTTCAAGCTTACATTACTTCACACGGAAAAATCTAGTAACTAAAGCTACTTGAAAAAGTCAAAATTATAACAAAATAAACAAAAAAAAGTCACATGGCAGAAAAAAAAATGCCACTCAGTTGAGTTTATTGTAAAAAAAAATTTAAAAAGTAAAAAAAAAGTTCTGGAAAGTCACATTTGGTTTTGTAGCCGTGTCATAATTCAGAGACAGACAGACTGTGACACAGCGACAGTGACAACGAAGGAAGGTGGATCCTTCGTGGACCAACATATCCCAGGATTCATTGTGCACCAGTGATAAAAGCAAACAGCACAGACAGAGTCTGAGGATCACACTGTTAAATGTCAGTATTATGTTTCAGCTCAGTTCAACAGTAACAGTACAACTGTTAAAACCAAGGACCTTAAAACCTCGAGTTACTGTGAAGAAAAGTGATATGTTGTCCAGGTTGCTAGGCAACAGGAGCTGCGCTTTGGGACAAAATGGTAAGGGAGGGCACAGCTGGTGACACAAAGTAAAAATCCTCTGTAGACCCGGCCGTCTAGTTTCAGTTCGGCCTTCATGGTCTATGACGGCTATGAAGGGCCACACCTTTGTAGACCGGGTCCTCTTGCGGCCCCTGAGGTGGTGCTGCTTCAGGAGGGTCATGGTGACTCTTTATGGTGTTGCGGCTGTGTGACCACGGAGCAACACCTTTTTGCACATGAACTACACAAAGATCAGGTGTGTGTGGGGGCGGCCCGAGAGCGGAGTGGTTAGGGCGCGTACCACATGAGCAGGATGAAAGAGAGAAGCAATGGTAAAAATAAAAAAATATATATTTCTTTCCTTTTATGGCCCAAAAATTACAAAAAAAAAAATACTTAACTTCTTGAATCACTGTGAACATATGAATGTAGCTGAACTACCAGCACGTTACTGGAGAATATAGTTAAACTACTGGTTTAATGACATTAGTTGAGTAGTTCACCACTCCCCAACACTGCTGGTCAAAGAGGAGACCAAGAACCTGACTGAGCTACAGACATCCTGGGTTGAGAATAAGAAACTTCCAGAGGAAGTCTAGTTTCCTCCCAACATGACACCAAAACACAACAAAGCTTTAAAATACCATTAAACTGTGTTGAGTGTTTGTTACCTGAGACACTTCACCACGTTGGGCAGATCCACGGAGTAGGCAACAGCGTACGGCTTCCCATTGTCCAGGGTCTCCAGCTCCTGTGGCAGCAACACAACATCGGTTTACATGTGATTTACAGGACAACAATACTTCATGATACGATGTGTTTCCAAATATAAGAAGCAGTAGAACAGACATGTCTTCATCAGAAGTTTTATCTGAGCATCAAAAGTGAAACAGGCGGAGCAACGACATCACACAACTAAAGACCTGATTGGTTGTGTTCAGACTTTTAGTGATGACTCACAGCAAGGTAAGCAGCATCCCTCTCTATGGCATCGGCCAATCGGTTGAGTAACAGGCCACGATGAGAGGCGTCCATCCGTCGCCATGGTGACCCCAGCCTGAAGGCATTGCGTGCTGCTTTCACTGCCTTGTCTACATCTGCCTGGAGACACGAATTCCAAAACATGGTTAATGTGAAAGTGTGTCCCTGAAAAGGTTAAAGAAATTTACCAAGAGTCAAAACATCAAACTGTTTCAAAACTATAAATCACTTCTGCTGATTCAAGTCAACATCCATCAATAATCAGTGTGTTACCCGCTGACCCTGAACACATCAGCTCGTCACTCTGTCAGTGAGTCTGTTCCTGCTGCTTCTCTAAACTGATCTGAATCTACTGCAGTAACACACTGACTGTACATGACCACCTCACACAACCCCACATCACATGACCACAACTATCACTTCAACCTTCTGACCTCTGAAACAGACCCCTCTCTGCTGCAGGACCAAACTCACTCAACACCAACCTTTCTCAAAGACTGGTTCGTGGTCCACCAGGGGTCGCTTATGGACCACTGGTGGTCCACTAGTAAATTAGGTAAAATATCATGTTTTAAAATTAGTGTTGCCCAAACTGTCTGACTGACCACAGAGCCAGTGGTGAGGAGTGTATATGTGTTGTTTTCAATATTAAATGAACTCAAATGTAAATTCAACCATTATTTGACTTGTCTGTTTTACAGTGTTGTTGTTTTCACTGTAACCGACTGTTTTGTGACACTCTCGATTCTCGTAACTTCACCAGTTTATAGTTTATGTTTTATGATTTACATCAAAAATGATCAGTGTGACATTTGAGAGGAAATGTGGATGAAGCTAAGAGTTAGCCTGCCGTGGGACTGAGCTAAATTTCACCAGTTATCAGCCTGTTAACTATAAAACAACAGACCAGATCATGGACCGGAGGATTAAGACTGGATCAGTTAAAGAAAATCAAGTGAAACCTCTCACACAACAGGACCATGTGAAGTTTTACTAGTAATCTAGTGACCACAACTGAGACTCAGAGTGTTTGATGAGATCCAGCCAGTGTTCATATATGTGTGATCATTCTGATGTCGCATAAATAACAGCAGTATGTAAAGCTGATAATTAAAATCTGTACAGGAAGGAGCCAAGTGGTTAGGGCCCGTACCACTCCAGTGCAAGTGGTCAGAGCAGAGTCCTCGGGTCAACGCCCGGCCTGTCAGGTTTTTTTACTGAGAGTCATTCCCCTCCTCCAAGACCCTTTAGGGTTGGGGATGTTTGTGGAGGTGGTCCATGAGTTTTAATTCAGCAGTTAAATGGTCCTACCCAGTTCACCCACTTTACTTCCAGCTTAATGTTATCATCCAGTGCCAGTAAATGACCCCCACCCCCCCTCACCTCATCAGCCTCTGCAACTTGACAGATAACTTCCCCGGTTGCTGGGTTGATGGTGGGGAAGGTTTTCCCGCTCGTTGCATCCCGCCACTCATTGTTGATGAACAGCTGGAAAATAAAAAATTAAAGAGAAAATTTACACCAAGACAAACAGTTGATTCACTGCGACAGATCTCTTCTCTTGTAACTGCTCCTCTTACAAGAGATGAGTCAATTTTAAAAAATCAATAAGACATCACATCTGTTTCTGTATCTGTTTCCTCTTCTGTCTGTTTCCCCTCGCAGATCCATAAAGTTTTATCTTTTTGTAACTGTCAGCCTGGCCTGTTGACACATGCATGGTAACATACAGTCAGAGGTAACTGACAGGAGATCCAGGTGAACTGGCCCTTTACGCTTCATGTGTGCACACAAAATCCTTCAGCTGGAAAACGAATAAAACTTCTGACACCATCAGTTAAGTTTTCTCCTCTGTCCAATCAGCAGTCAGAAACTTAAATCCGTAGGTAAAGAGGAAGAGCAGGTGTACTGTCTCTCTCATTACCACTCAGGTGCATTCAGACCTAAACCGTTCTCGTGGTGTGGACGTCACATGACCTCACCCACCTGTGGAGATCACAGTGGAGGATCCACATCTCTGTAGACCAGAGCCTCTGGATCCTCTGTATGTGACTGTGGACGACTGTTGTTGCTGACTCAGTGTGATCACGTCCTGCAGTCACATCCTCAGTCACCTGAGGAAGAGCTGCTCTTCTCTTTTTCTTACACATCACAGTCAGACTCTCTTTAATGACTGTGCCATAGATCTAAATGCAGATGTCACTTTAGTCTCTGTTACTATTGAAACTCCAGACAGTTGAGCGTCTGTGACTGAAGCTCCAACACGGACCCCTCTTTAAAGTCACTCTTCCTCTTGACAGAATCTGAATGAGCTTGTCAGCATTTTTACACCTGCCACACAGCATGACGGGATGTTAACTGTGTCATTCCACCTGTACTCTCTGTATTCAGGTTTTTCCTTTAATCTGTCACCTGCCTGTAAAAAGACCCTTGTTCATTATCCCATTAAGAATCACGAGGACTCACTGTTAATGATTATGTAACCTCAGCCCACCACGTGAAACTTATCTCTTCCTGGTGAGGATTTCACAACAGGACTCCGGATTCCTCTCTGCACAGAGACTCCCTGTTACCTTTCTAGAGTGACCTCCCTGCGCAGTGTGCTGCAGGCTGCTCTAACTGAGCAGCTGCACCTCGTTTCAACAACGGGAACCAAAGCAAATCAGAGCAAACCTCCAGCAGACGGGCGCAGTTACTTGCTGGCAGCAGTGACACCCTCTGTCACAGCGGTCTGTCCACGCACTTGTTGATTACGCAGTTGGCCGGTGTCCAACATCATGTCATGCACCTCAGATTTTCACGGCTAACTGTTGCTCTACCTTGTTGTAGTGGACCTCGGGCTGGGTGCTGGGTGCTGGGATGGCGGCAGCAGAGTAGTGACACACCGACAGTCGACTCAGTCCGGGCAGGGCCCGGGAAAACACGGTCCGGAGCATGACGCCTCTTCCAGCACAGACTCACTGCAAGTGAACTCCAGGCCGCGGCTCGACGGACTGCCGGGGTCGGCAGTGCTGGACCTCCAGCCCCGCCCACACTCTTGCGTCATCAACCTACGTCGAAAGACATGCGTGCAAACAGTTTTTTTTCAATGTTTCTTTAGTTAAATAAAGGCGTCTCCATTTACAACAACGGGGACGTTTTGTACCAAAAATGTTATTTTCTTTTGACTTTGCCAAATTAAGTTGGTCAAAAAAAAGGGGGGGTCGAAAAGCTAAAGGGTCAAGTGCTTCGAATCGTTGAAGCAGGAGATTTCTACTGTTTTCTACTGGGAACAGCAAGATTTACCAGAAAACCAGTTATCATGTTAAAATCTTTCAGACTTTCAGATACCAATATTAATATCGATCCATCCATTAAATTCGGTGCTGCTTTGCAGGCTGCTACATAAAAGGCCCTGATTCATTCAAACATGCTGACGTTTATGCTGATGTCTCATCCACTGTGACAAGCAGGGAAATGCTATCATCCATAACTTCAGTAGGCGACTAGGAAACAAACACTATGCTCTTAATCATTAATTTTTTTTCATAAATCAGCTATGAAACAGCGAAATGTTCAGACGAATCTTTTTCACTGTATTTACAATATATATGAGAAAACAGTTATAATATATGATTCATAAAATTAAAAAAATACAAACATTTTTCATATATTGACTTTTGCAGTGTCAGGATTTTTTCCTGGTCTGACTTGAGATGAATTTATCAAACCAGTCAAAATAATTCATTGTTGACATTTGGGTTTTATTGTGGTAGAGAACTTTTAGTCTTCAGACCCAGTTTTATTGTCCAAAACCAAAGAATAAACACTTACATTCAAACAGCTCTGTGTCAGTGGTGTTTTACTGAAAAGTTAGAGCCTACCCTAGAGCAGTGGAAAATTTAAAGGTTCAGGCTGAATGATTTAATTTGTTAAGTTATTATTTATTAGAATTGGTGAAATAATGTTATATATAAATAAAGGACCTTTTTTTGAACTGAGTTAACTTTCTTTCAACAGGGTTTCATGATTACACAGCTCAAAACGTATGTCATGAATCACTTATCACACATCAGTCCACAGATATGACTGTGTACAGTATAAACATGCACTGACAGGAAGGTGAGTGTTTCCTGAGCCTGACATGTTACACACCTGGGCTGCTGTGTTCATATGTGGGCTGAGCTCAACTCATATTTACCTGGATTTTTTTGTCTCTGGAGGAAAGTTTCCTGCTCAAGTCTTGGTTCATTGATGAGAAGAGCTGCTGTGATTGGCTTTATTGACACGTCCTGTAGCTCCACCTTCTGCTGTCACATGTGTCCGATCAATAAGGAAATTTAATCTCTGATTAATGAGAGACTTATCGTTATATGGTCTGGTACTATTATCTGAAGAGGAAGGAATATCCAGATCTGTATATATTGCTTTGTCACTTGATGTTCCACTGAATGTTATTAAGGACATAGAAAAGGTGCTTTACAACTTCATTTGGAGGAATAAGTCTCACTATTTAAAAAAGAAGTACTGTGTGACACCAAAGGTTTTAGATTTTAGCTATCTCAATAATTCATTTAACATTAGGTGGATTATAAAATATTTAAAAACAAGAAGAGCATTTTTAAATATTTTATCCAATAATCTATTTGATCCAGTTGGTGATATCAATTTTCTACTAAACTGTGAATCCTCTGTTGATAAAATCCACATTGAATTGGCAGAATTTCATCAACAAGCACCGACAGCTTAGTTATTAGCTTCAAAACATAACTTTTGGCCTCATAGATGCCTCATATGGAACAATAAAGACATCTGGTATAAAAATAAGACTATCAAGAGAAATACAGGGGTGCTCTCAGTCATGTTGTAGTAAATCTCCAGGTAAATGCAAGTTGCTCTTGAAGTTGAAATGGTTATCATAGCCGAAAGGAAGCTGCTGAGCTTACTTCAGGCACGCTCACACAGAGCCAAGGACAAACTTAAAATGCCTTTATTGTGTTAGGGCATATCAGAGTAAAAGATATAACAAAAAAATCACAAAAAGGGGGAATCAAAACACAGACCAGTTTCGACCACCACAAGGTCCTCCTCAGGGCGTGGTTAGAAAAAGTGAACCAGAGTCGTGATTCCTTTGAGGGGGTGAGCCAGTTTACAAGAAAGGTCTGACATTCTTTTCCTCAGTAAGACCTGGATACAGGTGAAGGCCGTTTCTAGTCTCTCTTTTAGTCTCACACACCAACGTCTCAGCTGCAGGACCCGGAGCCCTTGACGTGTGGCGTACAAACTATCCATCGGCTGGGGACTCTTGATGAGGGCCCCTGCCGGTAGGCAGCACAGCACAGCATGGTGCTCTGACCTTGTAGGGAGCCCCGGGACGTTTCATGGTGGCCTGGGGGTTGCTTTGGCCTGTGCCAAAGCACAGGCTTCAAGTTAGTCCTCCATTCTGAGGCCTTGCTGACTTGTGGCTGTCTGCAGGTCCTCAGCATCCAAAGCTCCTCACAGCAACAGAGCACACACTCTGACAAAAATAACAGTCACACTGCCTGACTGGTGAGACAGCAACACCATTGTTTATCTGTTGTGTAGCTTCATCTGCACTGCTGCCTTTACAATCTAATATCCAATAAAAGTGCCGCTGTCTCTCTCACACTCACACTCACACTCACACTCACACACACAGCTCTAAAATTGTTCTACAATAAGCACGACAAGAAGCAGAGATGATACACAGACAGACTGATGTGTTTATTTCATGGTGAAGATATAAAAACTGATCATTCATCTGATTGTCAGACTTTGTGCTGATAGTTAAGTTTAAACAAAATACAACACACAAGTGTTAAAGGATAAATCTGGAGTTCTTTTATATTTGTCTCATTGTCAACAAATTAAAGAGCAATTCTGACTTTCTTTGGCAAATCATAAGCTAAATGAGGTACTCAACTGTTCAACTGCCAATCATCACAATAGAGGAAAACATAACTATCACCATGGTAAAGTCCTGTATCGTGGTCTCATAAATAGCTGATAAGTCTTATGATTTAAAATCTATGAGTCAAACTGAAATCAGTTTGTGTGCATGAAAACATGTTTTAACACAGAGCTGTTTGAACACAGGGAGCTCTGCAGCACTGAGCAACAAGACGCATCAGGCTCAAGGTCAACTTTTGATTATGATCAATTCATTGTTGGTTTTCATGGGATTTGTTTACAATAAGAAAAAAACAGTATCATCAGCTTTATCCTTTAAGAAGTGATGAGTGCTTCCATCAGAGGGAGGGAACCAGCTGCATGTATTTTTCCTATAGATGTAAAGCAGGACAGTGTGTGTGTTTGTGTGTTCAGTTTGAGGCTGACCACCACATCAGGGCTGCTTCATTACACAGAATGCACAGTGGCATCATCAGCAGTAAGGGCTCAGTCACTGGAGCCGTTTCCTCCTCAGTATTGGAGCAGAAATTAGCTGCTGTTTTGTTATTAGCAGCATGAAGGAAATACAAGCTACAATAAATCTGAGTCTGAGGACTTTAACAGTCACTAATTCAATAACGAAACTTTCTGCATACATGTCTTTCATTACAGATCGATTTGCCTGTGAACTATAACAACCTCTGGACTCTGTGGTAACTGTCATATCAACGACTGAAGGACTCACTGTGTTTATCATTGGTCTATCATTGATTCATGAAGGTTTCTATCAGTGATCATAGACTCATCAATCTTATTTGGGTAAAGGGTGAATCTCAGTGAGTCAGCATCATTGACTGACCTCACCAGTCTCCCACCATGTGAACGTCCAGTGTCTGTGTTAAAGGCCTGTTTTCATGTCTGACCTCAGTCCTCAGGAGAGTCGCAGTGGAGGTGAGAGCCGTGTCCAGTCAGAGTCGAGAACAGAGGGGATTTCTGGGGGGTAACAGTAGTTAGTGTTCCAGTACTCAGGGAGTGTCAGGGGCCTGGTTGCTAGGTTACCCAGAGGGCAGATCCCCTGCAGAGTCACTCTCATCAGAGCCCCTCGCTGTGCCAACATCCTGCAGGCCGACCAGCGACATGTCCAGCTGAACCTCCTCCTCGTCTGACTGCACCAGAGGTTCATCACTCTCCTCGCTGGCCACCTCCTCCTCTGGCTGCCATACTGCGTCCTGCTTGGGTGGCTGGTCTTTTGTGGGAGGGGCTTGGTTCGTTTGGCTTCTCAAAGACTCAGAAGAGCAGGACTCCAGGTCTGGACCTGTTAAAGAAGACAGCTCTAATTTCACTGAGGCCCAGGCCATACCTCCTACCAGTGCTGCTGCTGCTGCTGCTGCTGCTGCTGCTGCCCTGTCCTTCTGCAATCACTGCCTTTGATTATGGCCATCAATAATCAAATGTTTGATTTCATTTTATTATACATTTAATTTATATTCAGTTTAGAGACTAACTGATCCTGCCATAGTTGAAGCCCAGAGAGAAGATTTGTTCTGCTGAGTGGCCGATGTTCACAGCCAAAGATCTTGTAGCTAAAGAGCCAGAGAGGTGGTCAGTTAAACAGAAACATGCTAACGTTACTTCATGTGAACACACACATTAGCCACAGCTACTGGAGAAATCAGCCAGGAAGGTGATCGATGCAGCTTTATAAACTTTGGCATCATAAAATATCTGAGCAGCTGCTGTTTGTCTTCTTCAGGCTGTGGAGGACCTGGAGGAATTGAGGTTACCTGAGGTCAGTGATGATCCATGACTCATGTCATCACCAGAAGAGTTCAGGAAGTCGTCCAGAGCCTCCTCGTCTGATACGTTAGTCACCGTCATCTCATCCAGAACACACACATCAGCTCCTGTTGGCTCTACACACACGCACACATGCATGCACGCACGCATGCACGCACGCACGCACGCACGCACGCACGCACACACACACACACACACACACAGACAGATATTTATAGGCTGTAGGAATCAGATGACAAACATGGCTCCTCCTGGCTGTAGACAGGTGTGTCCCACATGTGAAAAATGTAACCATGATGCCCACTTATCTAAATACTGCTTTGGGGCAGTATTTAGAGCTGAGTGTATGCCACAATTCACCAGGGTTTCTGCACAACATGAGTCCAGCTGTCAGCTAACGCTAACGCTGATTTAACCCAGAGGCAGGAAGTTACTGACCTCACAACAGAAACACCAGATGTCTGATGACCTTTAAACAGCAGCGATGAAGAAGATCAGAGTCACTAACCACACATAACATGTTTCGGACTCCTTCAGGATTTTCTTGACGAGGGGAGTTTACACTGACATCACTAGCGTAAACCTCATCACTTCAAATCTACTTTTATCAGGGGTTTTCATCCTACAACCTTTTTTTTAATAAAACCCCACTAAACTCTATTAATAAAAGTAATCACCTCGTACGCTCTTCAGTCAGGAGATCTGTTCAGTCCGTGGAACTTTAACTTCTCGTAAACGTCTGTTTCCCCTGATGATGTGGGGAGTAATATTTACAGCAGGTGAGACGAACCTGCTGTAAATGATAGAGCCTCACCTCTGTGCAGCAGGTATCCAGTGGACAGGTACTGCTCCAAGTCCTGGTTGAAGGCTTCCTCGTAGACTTTCTGCCGTTCTCTCAGTTTCTGCTGCCTGGTCTGCTCCAGCTCTGCCACCTTCTGAGCATGCTCAGAGCTCAGCTCCGCTGCGAAGAAGAAGACACGTTACTTCAGCGCTCGCTCTGAGCACGACAGTGATTCACATCACACCATCAACAGCAGCATCAGGCTGCATGTCTGCTGCTCACTCAACACTGAGATGAACAGATTTACAGTGGTGTGACTGAAGGTGGAAACTGCTGTGGTGATGTGGGTGTTGGAAAACAAACACTGTGTGTTCACTTTGTCTCATGTTACATTTTGACTGAACCATTTGATACAAAGTCAGAGAGAAATTACTGTAGGAGCTATTTGTGAAGTTAGTCTTAGTTGTAAGTTTAATTTGCTAATTATGAGTAATCTTGTATGATTAACTTAAGTGTTTGTTTTATTTATATTCGATTTTTTACTTATATTATTTGTTTAGGATATGTAGATTTGCATGGTTAGTATTTTGGTTTATTTATTTTTTGGTAAATGGATCACACTGCACTTGAGGTTATTTGGGTAGGTAGGCACCTTGAGTACCAGCATGCACCTGGGTGGGCCTATGGTTTTTTACCAGACAAAGGAGGCAGCAGGAGCCATGATTTCCTTTGTTCTTTTGTTTGTTTTATTATTTTGAAATAAATCATCACAAAACGCAAGGATTGAGTTTGGACATTCATCTTCTTTTGCCTGCGTTAAACCACATTCCTATGGTGCATCAGTGGCCTTTTGATTTTGGTTGGTTTAAAGATTAATTCGTTTTTTTTTTTTATGGACAAATGGCCACTACAATTACAGAACAGGTTCATAGTCTTCCACAGCACTGTAATAAGCATAATGCAATATGCTGATTCTAGAGTCGCTGGGGCCTTGGGCAAAAAATTGCCAGGGTCCCCTCCAAACAGGATTCATCACCAATATGTAATAAATAATCAATAAAATGTTTGAAATATAAACATTTTTTAAACATAAAGAACAATAAAAACCAAAATAAATAACTCAACAACGTAAATGTTGTCACATCATAAATAACCCACATTGTAAGACCCTTTAAAAAGGTTTCTTACTGAGCCATGTTGGTTACTTTTCCTTCTAGATTTGGTGACTTTTAAACCATTTAGATACTTTTCTTCGTAAAACCAGCTGGAGACACATCTGTAGACTTTCTGCACAGACGTTATCTCCTCTCCTTCTCAGTGGGGAGGCTCTGATGAGGCTGTGGACTGATGGTGTTCAGAGGGTGGGACAGAGCAGCAGCACATTCAGTCGACCAATCACAAGCCAGACAGAGGTGTCAATGAGCTGTGAATGGATGTACTGAACAACCAAGTGTTTTTATTCTGAATGACTTAACTTTACTGTCTAAGTTTCATTTCGTTAACAACAGTAAATTAATCCATGTTTTCATGACAGTGGCACAGTCTGAGCAACAGCCTGAGTGAAATAGCATTTTAATATTAGAGTGTGAGATTTAGACGAACTGCTTGAAAAATTGCTCATCATGTAGTTAGTTACAGTCAGTTTAGTTTCATTGAACTATATTTAGATTTTAAATAAAATTTGTGTGTGTGTGTGTAACTTTACTGAAAATATTTGGCGACACTGCCTCTGAGAAGATGTTGCCTGTTGACAAACTGAAACTGTGTCTCTGGTAAAAAGGCAGTGATGTGGTCGGTACTGTACAGCTCACCTTCCAGCGCCTCCAACTCCTTCCTGTCACAAGACAAATATCAGACCCATTAAAACACATCATCATCATGCTTCTCTGACTTAAGAAAAAACACAGAAGGTCATGTCCCCTGTGGGAGGAAGGAGAGAAGGAGCGAATGTTACACTCTGACAGTGAGACACATAGTGAGAGCAAATTTGATTTGTTTCAAGATCATTTCCAGGACAATAATAATGAGAGAGATTTTCTACCTTTTTCTTTACTAAAATAAAAGAAAGTTAACTTGAGTTTTGTATAAGAGCATTATAAAGTTAATGAATTATGACTTGAAACAAAACATCTGACTAAACAGTCGATGGCAGCTTCACTGATTCGCACTGTTTCTGCACTGTGTGAAGACACAAGACACAAGAATTGAGGATCAATAATAAACTCTACTCAAACATCTGCTGTCATGTCTCACATTTAAAACTTGAAAACATAATTCAGTGTTAGTGAAGAAGAAGTTTCATCTCGTACCTCTTCTTCTTCTTATAAGCCTCCAGCTGGTTCATATGATGCTGTTTGAGCGTCTGTTGTTCACACTGACAGCACAGAGTCTCCAGGTACACCAGCCTGCTCTCCATCTCCTCAAAGTCTCCCTCCAAATGAGCTGGATGGATGGATGGACGGACGGACGGACACACACACACACACATACATACACACAATTATTGAATTATTGATTATAATTAAACTCTTTCCAACTGTCCATACGTTCAAATTGAGTTTAACACTATCACCCAACATTTTCACTGAACTGAAAGAAAACACCCACTTCACTCAGTGACTGGTCGGCTTTATGGGGGGTGAGGAAGAAGAAGAGCTTGAACTTCTCTCTCTAACTCAACTGTTTCTGT
This sequence comes from Trachinotus anak, assembly GCF_046630095.1. Taxonomy (NCBI): domain Eukaryota; kingdom Metazoa; phylum Chordata; class Actinopteri; order Carangiformes; family Carangidae; genus Trachinotus; species Trachinotus anak. Next base: position 26,477,659 of record NW_027273883.1, read on the forward strand.
CACTTTTCATGTGAACGATATTAGTGCATCTTTATCTCCATATTTAAACACTCAGCTGCCTTACAGCTACAGTGTAGCACAGTGAGCCCTGCAGGTGCACTTGTGCGTGGGAAAATATTCCAAATGAAGCAAACATTTAAACACATATTGGATTGTATCACTTTAAAGGTACCCTGCCCAAAAGCCCAGTTGGCTCTGATTAGTTCGATATTTTTTGGGCCTGCCCCACCAGGTCCACCCGCTCCTCTGTGTTCTTCTGAACCATATCAACAAAAACTGAAATAACCAGAATTACCACCTTGCAGCTGTATCCCTCTGCCTGTTGGACTAGCATCAGGTCACATTCCTGTTTTGTGAACGTCTGTGCCAAATGTGAAGAAATTCCCTCCTTCTACCTGACAGCCAGTGGTGCAGTTCAAACACATAGGGGTGTTTGCTTTGAACGTACATTTAAAAGCACATTTAAAAGCACATTGCATAGTGACAAAAAGTTGTGGTGTGATGACGACTCTGTGGTGGACTGTGTGGTGGTTGTGTGCTGTGTGTGTTGGGCTCCAGCTCTGCCTTCGTGTCCTTGTCCATCCATGACTGAAGAATTAATAAAGCTACACCATCTGTTACTGTTGGTGCTGCTGCCCGGCCTCATTAGACAGACAGAAACGTACCTATGTTAGCAGTGATGGCATCCAGCTCACTGATGAAGGCTGGCAGGCTCTGCAGTTGTTCCTGTAGCTGAGTCAGAGCTGTTCTTCTTCTCTCCCAGTGAGCTGACAGCATCACTATGTCTCCATCTACTGCCTGACACACACACACACACACACACACACACACACACACACACACACACACACACACACACACACACACACACACACACACAGAGAAGTGGAAGTCATACAGAGCAGATAGAGCAACTGCAGCAACACAAACTCACTGTTCAGTCATGTGCTATCAGTTTAACCCCCTGGTTTCCACCTGCCAATGAGAGTGAGTCTTCTTCTTGTGAAGCAGCTACAGTTTTCTATATCGCCAGGACTTCTGGAACTTTGTGATGTCACAACAAAACAGTCACTGCCCTCAGCCATTCCCCAAGCCCCACCCACCTGGACCCACCATCCAACCTGGCAGGATTTGGTTTCTCTGAGTGTTTACCTGAAATCTGCTATATTTTTATTGGATCACTCAGAAGAAGAGGCTCAGATCCTCTCTTCTGATTGGCTGACTGACCTGTTGTTACTAGCGCTCCAGAGAGAAGCGAAGAGAGGAGATGTAAAACTACACTGAGATGGTTTTTGGTTTTTAAAACCACAAATATATGGGGCACCTCGGTGGCTCACCTGGTAGAGTGTGTACCATTAACTGCAGTGGCCTGGGGTTCAAGTCCAACCTGCAGCCCTTTGCTGCATGTCATCCCTTCTCTCTCTCCCTGACTCTCCTGACACTCTCTCACTGTACCTATCTAATAAAAGGTGCTAAAAAGGCCAAAAAAAAAAAAAAAACCTCAAAAAACAACACAAACATATCTTCTGATGGAGATCAACACTTCGGATAAAACACTGGAGAAGTTAAAACATGGATCTTTAATATTTGAGTCTAAATCCAAGTGTCTCCATCACTTCACTGTGGAACATCTGACTGTGGTGTTGCTGAAAATATCATGAACACAGGTACACCGCCCACCCCAGTATCATTGATGGTGTCTGACAGTGCTGGTCCTACCTCTGCAGCCTGAGCACAGTCTTTAGTTCTTTTATGGAGCAGAAACCAGTTCTCCTCATACCTACAGAGACAAAGTTCACAGACATAAATAAACCTTTTACATCCTTATACATCAGAGCTGTTTGGAAACTGACTGTGTGTTTGTGTGTGCAGAGACCTGCTGAGGATTTCCAGTCCAGCGCTGAAATGAGGAAGACTCTCTTCAAACCTGGACAACAAACAGGAGAATCACTCATTGTTCCTGGAGCCGCTGTTGATAATTAGGAGTGTGACCTCTTCTGAACAATGTGAGCACTGATACAGTTCAGAAGGAGTCACAACTTTGCAACTGATGCAGCGGAGACATAGTCAGGGAAACTTTTTAAACACAGGTGGTACCCCCCCACTCCCAGAGGTTAGTAAACCATGGAGGCAGCTGCTGAGTGTTGAGCCCAGATGGTCACAGCAGCAGTGAATGAAGCCGTCAGGCTCAAGGACACGTGAGAATGAACACCCAGAATGCACCTGCTCTGGTCACCAAAACAAAAGGTTCAGGTGGAGAGCAGATGAGATTTCATTTTGTTTGAAAAAACCTTTAAAGGAGCTATATGTAAGTTTTTACTATCGCTACGTAGATAAGATCAGCATTAACAGCTGTTTTCAAGAAACGTTGCGAGTTCAGCATCAACTAACTAGTGATAGCTTTATATCACAATCAACACACACAGTTTTCTGCTAACCTGGTTCTTCTCTTGATTTTGGTGTCTCTTGATTTGTCTCCAAGGGTCTTTAAGCTGCAGGGATGGAAGGAGGAGAGAGAAGTTGTCAGCTCAGCAACAACTTAGAACAAGTGCAACAAAGCCTTTTCACACCAAATTAAAACACACTGTATACCAATGCACTGGTGGATGGACGGTTATGCAACGCTTCTACTAAAAGTGCTTTACAATATGCCTCTCACTCATTCAACCGCACACACATATGACAGTGAGCCTCTATGGCCTGGCCATCAGGAGGGAGTGGAGTTTGATATGTTGCTCAAGGACAGTTGACATGTAGACAGGAGGAGCTGGGGATTGAAAACACACAGTGTGTTTGCACATTGGCAGGACTGGGTTTGGATGGATGGAATATATTCCTAACAGCAGGCTGTTGTATAAACATCTGGAGCAGCTGGTTTGTGCCTTTGGATCCACACAGTGAGCAAGGAGTAAATGAGTAAATGTCATCAGTGTCAGTGAGCCAATAAACATGCAGCATGCTTGGACCAATATCTAACCAGCTATCTTCCAGTTTTTGGAGGGAAAACAGAGAGTATTATCAGACTGACCTTGTACTGGGTTGATCAGATATTAAGCTAGCAGATAAAAAATGAGTGGCAAAATAAGGTGCAAATGTGTACTGTATCTGTTGTTGTATTATTTGTATTGTATTGTTGTTATTTTTTGACATTAAGAAGCAATCACAACCACGCCCGCTCAGGAGGCAGAAAGTGTATTCCATTTCATACCACTGGTGCTGCTTGTAATGCACCATCTTTGTTATAGAGCATCTTTGGTTAAACTCTAACATTTGTTCTGTAGTGTCTATTATAATTTCCTTTTTGTTAAAATCAATTTGATACAATTGGCACTGAAAAAAGTATTGTTAAGAATCTGTATTGAAGTCAAGGTTTCGGTTATCAGCTCAGTTGTCGAACATTTTTGATAGCAGCTGTTTCAGGCACTTCCCAGACAGCACAATAAATCCGGCTCATACTTGGGCCACATGCTTGTACTCTTCTGGCCCAGTATACACCTGGTTCCACTGCTTGAATATGGCCTATGACTGTGAGATGCTACTTTCACATCTGGACCAATTCTCCTGCACACACTGACAATCCTCTGTCTGTCAGTCAGGAGCGGAGGACAACAGCTGGACCCTGCCCAGATGTGGAAATGTATGGGCCAGACTCGGGCCGAGGACGCAGGTGTATGTTGGGCCAGAAGTTTCCTTTCCTTATCTCAGTCATGTGAGCATCAGGACACTGTTGTAAGGAGTCCTGTTGTAAGGAGTCCTGAGCCTTCACAAAGATGACACAGACAGAAAATGATCTTTAATCCACAGATGAATTCGTCTCTAAATGTCACCTGTGGTGGCTGACAGGACAGAGATGGACGGAGCGGCGGGTTCGTGTACCCTCCGTCCTCCATTATCAGCCTGATGAAAAACACCTCATCACATGATCGTCAGCTGAAAGCAATGAGCAGGAACTGAGAGGACCGAGCCGGACTGAGGGCTGTTAGCTTTAGCCGCTGTAGCTAGTGTTTCATTATTACATGGACGTGTTATGCTACATGACGAGATCTGACACACACATTGAAGCTAACTGTGCAGGTGTGTGAGGTGGGCGCTTAGCCACAGCCGACTATCGCTAGCTAAAGCAGCGGTTAATAAGTGTGAACGGCGTCGGACTGAAGACCCACCCGGTTGTGAAGTCCTGCTGGACCATGTGGAGTCTTTCTCTGAAGTTTTCGAACATGGTTGCTCTCAGTGTCGGGGCTTCCTCATCCAGGACACCAGCTTTCAGCGACTATCAACAACTGTTTCACTCCACGGCTGTTTGCTCTGTTACCCTACTGGTCTGTGCTCAAAGTCTGGGCCTCGTTTTGCCCTGAACTAGACTCCCAGGCAGACCAGCAGCCCTCCACACAGACTCCTCCTCCGAGCCCGGTCACCCGGGCGGCCCCTCCACAGCGGGCTCGGCACACGGTGTAGGCCACAGAGGGCGGGGTTGTGTCAGCTTCACGCAGCCTGAACGCGTCTGCCTGACAGGAGGAGCTCAGGGTACTAATAACAAGGGTTATCTTCTTTTCTTTTTCTTCTTCTTCTTCTTCAGCAGATTAGAAACGTTTGATGTACTGTGCGCTACCGCTCTCCTCTGGCTCTGTTAGTGTTGTATAACATGTATTTGGACACACTTTGCCAAGACGTGTCACATTTTGTGTTTCATTTATTTGTTTGAGGAAACAAAGTCCTGACGCTTAACTGTCCACTGGTCCTGTCGTCCACAGTGAGTCTGGACAGAAAACCATCATTTAAAACTGTTTTTAAGAAGATCTTTAAAGGTCCATATTTTAACTTGCTGTGTTGATCTCCATCAGAAGATATATTTGTGGTTTTAAGAACCAAAAACCATCTCAGTGTAGTTTTACATCTCCTCTCTCAGGCTTCTCTCTGGAGCTCTAGTAACAACAGGTCAGTCAGCCAATCAGAAGAGAGGATCTGAGTCTGTTTTCTGGCCGAGAAGCATCAATGATGATGATTCATATAAATGTCATTATTATCTGTAGTCCTCTTTCACTGCTCACTAAAGAGTGGTGTTCGTTTAGAGTGAAATCATTTTAATTCAAACACAGCATCAATAGAAAATTATCAACTGTAAGCTTCAATATAGGACAGGCTATGTGTGATGTCATCAGACTGAGCGGGAAAAGAGGATTTTAAAGGACCAGTTCAACATTTTTGACAAAAATGAATGTTAATATGAGCAGAGTGTAAAGACATGAATGGAAACCACTAGAAGAACTGCAACGTTTACACTATTACACTAACAAACTTCAAGCTAAAGGGTAACAAAAGGCAGTAACTGTATGTTAAGAGTTAGCGTTAGCATTTTCAGGACGGCATTGTTTTCACTCAGCACTTGTGCGGTGTTTGCAAATAACCCCAGTTTAAATGAGGTAAACACACCTGGCAGATAAATATACAAAGGGATTTTATTGCAAATTCAAATCATTGAAATCATTCACATTTATAGATACTTTTTACAGTTAGCTTAGATGTTGCTGCACAAATATTTGTCATTATACTCATCTTACCAAAAAGCCATGAATACATATTTGACAGAGATATAACAAAACAACAAATGCAATAACACTTTCAAGTTGAATTAGATAACAAAAAAAATCATACAGTCAAGAATAAAGGCATGGAATCATTGATGTGATGAGAATCCACAGCTGTCAAGAAAGTAGATGAGAAACTGGAGACTTTGTGATCATGAAGTCAAACAAATGAAGCTAGTGTGAGGTCCTCAATGTGAACGGACATGTTCATGTTTTTCAAATGGACTTGAAACCACTGACTTTGTGTCCCTGATGAAAAGCAGCACAGCCAACTGTCTGCAATGATGAAGACAGACTACAGCTACACAACATCACAGTTAGCTCTGCAACACACCTACTCTTTCAAAACACCAGTCAGGAGGAAGAAACACATCTGTTCAGTTTGAAAAGGAAGCATTGTTTTAATATTTCGTGTTTTATGATACCTACAACAAAGCTGCTGTTTTTGGCACATGACTGCATTAGTTTCATGTCATAATAACTGTAGTCAATAATTCATTTTATGCATTGGTTTCCAACCTGTGGGCTGGGACGCACTGGTGAACTACGAAGGTATTGCAAGTGTGCTGACAAATCATTTGCAACATAGTGCAACTTTGGTGAAAAAAGACAGTAGTTTAAAAAAAAAAAATACAAATAATGTTTCTCTGTTTTAAAACGAATGATCTTTAAAAACATTAATAATGTTACTGCTTTACTTGTTTCATTGTTGTTCCACTGTGATAAGCCGATGATATGAACCGGATAGGTCTGGCCAGACGCCTTTGTTGCCTGACCATATTGTATACTCATTTGCTATCTCAGTCCAATTGCGTGCAAAAAGATTAGATCCATGGCAACAACTGGAGAATCAAAGCAGGTAGCTGGTTAGCAACAGCAAGAATTAAAAGAAAGAGTCAAGAGACAGATGGTGAATCGACAAGTGATCTCTCCCCCGTCAAACAAAAAAAATATTTTATTCGTTAAGATAAAAAGTGCTTTGGGAGGCCATTATTTGGCCTCTGTAATGTTACGAGGCCGGATGTGGGCCACCAACATTTTAAAGATTTTCAAGCGGGCCATGAGTTGGAAAAGATTGCGAACTGCTGGGTTCATGTTAACTAACATTAACAATTAATGTCAGGACATGTTTTATTAAAGTTCAGAATATGAAATTGATTCATGCCTTTATTCATAGCTTAGTTTAACATGTTGGCCTTAAGTTAAGACAATCACCAGTGATTTAGACTGATAAAATATATCATAGCAACAGAGTATAAATAACTCATTTACAATTAAAGCCCCTGTGTGTGGAAATATCGGGATTACAGCAACTTAAAATACAGTGTCCACTGCTGTCCCCACAGCCGTCTTCTGAGTCACCAAAGTCAGTATTTCTTTTTTTTTTTAAAACACATCAGGTCTTTACAATGAGGAAATGTGCAATATTAATTAAGGTGTTAACTCATTTTATTTAATACATACATACAGTTTTACGACTCTTCTCCCAAACCTCCCAAAAATAAGATGATGAGCACGCTAATAGCACCTGATAGCACCTGATGTGATCCTAGAACCTTCTGACATTTCAGGAAAATCAACAATATCAAGGGGTTTTATACAGTCATTTATCATGTAACGGCCATTTTAACAGTGAAGGTCAAAGCACACGTGTTAATTTAATGTCTGCTGTCCAGCCGCCTCACAAAACACACATCCTTCTGTATCTACAAATGTATCATAGTCAACACATGGCCCCACCTCTTCTGAAAGGATGAGTTTTTTTCTCTTGTGAAGCATAAATAAAACACTACTGCAGACTGAGGTGCAGACAGTACGGACATAAAGACTTCAGCAGTAAGGAAAATGAATAAATAAAAACAGCAGATTTGTTCTGGTGTACTTCACCTGTAACCTACCGGAAAACAAATTCTGTCAATTAAACAGACCAGGCCAATAGACTGGTAGGTCTGTCTGATAAATACATAGGCTGTTGGGCTGGTGACTGTGCAGCTGGTTTTACACAACTGGTTCTGGTGGCCATAGCGGAGGTCAGGGTCGGTGTGGTAAGAGTAAATGGATGTTTCCATTGTTGACTTCTTAAAGGATGTGTGCAAATTTTTCAAGTCAGTCTCATATGAGCAGGGAAAGAGGCTATGCTTGCTAAGATCATTCCTCCTGTTTAAACTGAAGAACCTTTATTAATCTGAATTCAATGCAAGTGATAAAAACATCCACGCTCTGTACAAAGACAGAAGTTTAGATGACTGTCCTGTAACAAATGAGCCCACAGGTCGACAGCAGGTTATTATGACCCATAGGTTTTGTTGCTAGGCGACATCTAGTGGTCATAGTAATGAAGACAGGAGCAAAGCAGTGCGGTGATGTAGTTTACAGAGCGACAAAGTCCATGTCAGGAGGAGGTTGTGGTGGATGGATGGGTCAACAAAACACAGGAATATAACACAGGAGAGCCGTGTTCGATTCCCATGTGAAAGTAGCAGTTTATGTTTCTGTTATTCATGAGCGTTCGCTGTTATTATTGTAACCATGACAACAAAGATCGTCTAATGTTGAGGAAGTACTTATTTTAACCCAAATCACCATCTTTTCTTTGACATAACCATGCCATGACTGTTAGTACAGTTATCATGGCAATGAAGGTAGGTACAACGCTCTCGGAACAGTCTGCTTAGGTTTGTTATTTAAAGTTTATTGTTGTAACCATGACGACCAAGATCCAGTTTGCCTGCTGCCCTAGGGGCGCTATTTCAGGAGAAAAGTTAACATGAAGCTTCAGCAGTCTGACTTAGACACAGCTATTCTGCACAGAACTTTGGATTTTGTTCTCCATCACTTACACTAAAGTCAATTTAGGAAAGGACAGTGTGAACAGTCGATTACCGCAAATAAAACCTGTTTCTATGTTCATATAAGCATTTGATTATTGTTTTTTAAGACAGACTTGAACAAATTTGAACCTATCCATTAATTTTTGTGAGAAGTTCAGGTGAGAAACCTTTATACAACCTTGAACAGATTATTCCTGTTTAACTTAAGTGGCAGTAGGTAGGTTGATTCTACTGACTGTAACCTGACTGCCAGAGACTGCCAAAAAGCACCGGAGCAAAGGCATGTAGCCGACAGCTTTCTCTAGGTGAGCTACTGAAAACTGTTCAGCAGACTGACCCAAGTTAATGTATGTGCTTTGATAAAAACCAGTGTCTTCTCCTTGTAAGTATAATAATACAAAAATATGAAGCTACTGCTTCAGATAGAGCAGGGAAGCATCAGAAATCACTATAAATTCCACTATACAACATGTCAGTGTCTTCTAATGATTTACTTGACTTTATTTAAAATGAGGCTAACCCTAACCCGAACCCACAACCACTGACAGATGTTGAGAACAAGCCATGGTCACTACGTCACTATCCAACCAGCCAACCATCGTTATGCAGTTCCTATTATCAACAGTATCCAATGTCGTTTTGTCCTCGAGATGAATTCTCAGTGTAGTGACGGTGAATCTGTGAACCTTTCAGATGAAGCTCAGCTGTTCATTAGCGCTTCAAAAGGATTCTAGGGCTGGTCCTGGTCTTGATAGCTGAGGTAGTAGACTTGGTCTGGGTAAGGCCCTTTGTCGAGCCCTTGGAAGTGCTAGAATAGCTACTGACAGGTATACTGTCCTTAGTAGTGTCCTCAGTGGTACCATTAGAAGAGTCTTTTGCAGCACCTTTGGAATTATGGGTAGAGTAACTGCTGGCTGGTGAAGTACACTTGGTAATGTCCTTGCTCGTACCTTTGTTAGTTCCCTTATCTGTGTACTTGGCAGAATAACTGCCTGGTGGGTAAGTGTGTACGTCTGTAGATGTCACTGAGTTGATAGCAGCTTTAGTTACTGTAGTCCTAGCAGTAGCAGTTCTGGCAACAGTCCTGGAATCAGCAGGTCTGGTAACTGGCTTGGGGATTGTTGATGAATTGGGTTGATTTCTCTGGAGCCTTTTGTCTCTCACGTGTCTGCATATGACCTCGCTGACAGGGCTGAGGTCATAGTCTGTGATGACGTTGGTGAAGCTGACCCTTTCTTGAGAGGGCTCCAGGGCAGTGAGGCTCGCCAAACTCACCTTCCCAACATTGACCTTGTCCTGTAGATCTTGACTGATACAACTACTGCTCTCAAGTCTCATCTCTCCAACATGGTCACATCCGTCTCGTCTAAGTTCTTCAATGTGGCTTCCAGTGGGTTTACCCATATGGCTAACGTACTCCTCTCTAACATCATCACCACTGGCCTGCTCCTGTCGGATCTCACCAATATGGCAGTGACTCTCCAGTGAGAAATCACCATTGTTGTAGTGCAGTGCTTTGCTCCTCTTTGATGAGTTGTTGTCCAGAGGACCTCGGTTCTGAGGGGCTGGGCTGGTGTCTGGTGGGAGGCCTCTCCTCCTCCTGGACAACCTCAGGACCCCAGGGTTCTCGTTTAGCTGTCTGATGGCTGAGCCATTAGTCAATGGTATTTGAGCTGGAGTCCTGCCCGAATTTCTCCCTGAGTTCTGGAGACCGCTGAGGGTCTTGGGGTTGCTATAGTAGTTAGAGACTGTTCGGTGGTGGAGAGGAAGGTGCTGATTGCGAGGCAGCTGGTGGTTGCTATGCCGGGAGAGGTGTTTATTGTTGGTTTCCTGGGGTCTGCTTTGGGGATGGCCTCTTGTTTTACAGGTATTGCTAGGCTTTGTGCAGGGCCTGGAGGATCGTCTGCTGCCAACCGCTGCATTCGGCTTTAAGGAAGGGACTGACCTGACACAGGAGGTTCTTTGTTGAGCCAGTCCAGTCACCATGGCAACCTGCAACAGAAAGAGATAATGACAGCTCATATCACAGCCTGGGAATGATTATATTAACAGAAAACAGTTATGCACACAACTCAACCAATCGATGACCTCTTGTTCTTTAGAGGCCCAGTGAAATGATTTATATTTTATGATTCATGAGAGAGACAGGTTTCGTTTGAGCACGCAAAGGCAAGCATGACAACTCTTCTTCATTACTGCCCATCAGAACTCAGAATACCATCAGAAACCCCTCCACCTACACTTTTCCAACGTCCAACTGAGGGGACCTGTGTCCAACCTTTTCTCTTACTTTCTCAAACCAGTAATCTGAGATATAGAACCATGTCATGATTGGTCAGCTGTGCAGAGGTGAGGTAGGAGCTGGGGTTTGAACTTCCCTTTCTACCTCCAACTATTTCTGTCACTTTTCATGTGACCAACTCAGTGCAAACCCAGGAATGTCTGAAAGGGGAGACTGTCTGAAAATGTGAAAGGCGGCTCTTTGCTTTTGCCTTCAAGTATGGCTGTTCGTAACAACTATAAACACATTGATTTCCAAAAACATTTTCTATATCCATGATGCATATTTCTTCTGCTGTTTTTGCACTTCCTATTAACAGCAGTTGGAAGTTAACATACCAACAACAAATGTGCTAGTAAAAGTGATATAGCTTTATTAAAACCAGAAAACAGAATTAAACTCATAATTAAATGGCCAACAATCATTAAACAGGTGTTAAGAAGCTACAGAGATTAAATACCCTAACACTTCTTATACAATCAGCAGCAGAAAAAAAGCATCACCAGGGAAAACAATAAACAGGGCTCTATTTCAATCACACAAACACAACAATCAGTGAGAAAGAAGTGCATCTTAGGCAAACAGACTGTGTGGGTGTTTCCACACCACCTGCTGTTTTGGTTTATGTATATGCAGAAATTCTTTCTCAAATTATACTGTAGTTGTTTGAGCTGAACTGAATCTGATTCCTCACATTTATCACAGATAACACTGACTCTTCCCAGATGACTGACGCCTTCAGAGGCCCACTGATCAATAAGACTGCAGCAGGGTTCTAGCAGAGTGACCACTGGTCACTTATCTGTTTGCCATTATAGGGCCAGGATTCAGAGTAATCACTTAGTCTTCAGAGGATGTTATAGTCACATGACTTGCATAATTGATTTAGGAACAAAATCTGAGATCAGATTTATAAACTTTATAATAAAAATGTTACTAAATTTGACACAAATCTAAAGATGATCAAATTATTAAAATCAAATACTGGACTAAATCAACTCAGGATGCTGCAGCAGAGGGGAGAACCTTTATTACCCTTCTCTAGAAGTGTGTCATTTTGCTCAATGTAACCTCACACTTTAGTGTTGACTTGGAGCGACTGGGTCACAGCAACCCAGGCAACCTACTGAAAAAATAATATAGAGGCAATCCTAATATCCACTAAAAAAAACACACTGATGGTATTTTGGTAAAAGTAAATTTCTATAAAATGCCGTGTTGACTGCAGCCAACACACACACACACACACACACACACACACACACTTGTACTTCCATCTTTGTGCCTAACGCTGACCCTGACCCTAACCTTAACCTAAACCTAACTCTAAAACCAAGTCTTAACCCTCAAAATGTGATTTGAAGGTGTCTCAAAAAGTGAGGACCGGCCAAAATGTCCTCACTTTCCCAAAACACACACACACACACACACACAATGTAGAGTGGGTACAGTTTCTGTTCATGTAACACAGCACAAACAAACACAACAGGATGTTGCTGTGCAACACATGATTGTTGACATCCTCCTCTGAGGACGAAGCTGCAACCTAACACTGAGTGCTGCACTGTGCAGGACAAGGTTTATTAAAATGCAGTTCATTCTGCTTTATTTGCCACACTCTGCTCTTCAAATTGTTCACATTAACAATATTAATGTTTCTGAGCTTTGAGAGTGAGTGATTAGCAGCTGCAAGTGTGACAGGGATTATAAAACATGAGCTTCTTAGGCAAACCTACTGTAGTGTGCACAATCTGAGTCACTCAGCGGAGGTTGTAATAGTTAAGGTAGATAGCCTTTATTAACCTACGGTGAAGTATAATAAAGCTAATCTTAGCCCAGAATGCTGACAACTTTAATTTTCCTCCTCCACTGTCCCGTTTAGTTTTTACTGTGGATACTCTGTAGTCTTACACTTGTAATCAATAAGATAAATACAGCGTAACAACATGTGTATCAGTGTTAAATTCAGTCTTCATAATACTGATGATACAAGCAGAAAGATTTCAGACAGAAAAGCAACTAGAAAGGATTATCAGACCTTGTTACTCCTCCTGACCTGTAGGGAGAGCTGGCGAGGTCTCAGGAGGTGTCTCTCTGCTCCCTCCTTCTTGTCCTCCTCCATCCTCTCTCTCCTCCTCCTCCTCCTCTGCTGTTCCTCTTCTCTCCCCTCTCTCTCCCTCCTGCCCTGTGCTCGGGCAGTTAGAGGGCAGAAAGAGGTGACTGCTGCAGAGCCTCCAGGCCTCCCTCTCAAAGACCGAGAGTCCCGTTGCACTGTGGGACGCAGGTACAAAGACACACAGGTGGATATTTATTTACAGCTCCTCACAGACAGATACACAGACATGTCCATAGATGAGTACCTGTTGTTCTACTGAATATGCTCATGTTCTTTCCTTCAGCTGCAGTCCTGTGATTGGTGGAAAGACAGGAAGTAAGATGCCGAGTGTCAGCTGGCTCCTTCTCTCGTCCACTTGCTAAGAATGCCATGTTGCTAGGCAACGCTGCTGAGCCTGAAGTGAAAGAGCAAATACCTTTAGTAATTTTGGGGAGTGTGTGTGTGTGTGTGTGTGTGTGTGTGTGGGTGGTTGGGTGGTTGGGTGGGTGGGTAGGGGGGGCTACATTAAACTTAACTCAAGCCACTGTTTCTCTTTGGGATGACACCTCACTGCTTTCCTTTACTTCACTTACTGTCTCCAGGCAACACCGCCGAATAAACTAGTGTCAGAAAAACTTTATTGATCCCCACAGGGAAACTGCTGTGTTACAGCTGCACACACAGGTAGGAGAGAGGAAGTAAATCTTTTAAAAAGTTAAAAAGTAACAAGACACATGGAGGGTGATCATACACAACAAAAGGTTAAATGTTAATTTAATTTTTTCGCCATTGTTGGTCATTTTAACATGGGGATCGACTCACTTTTGGAGCTAGCCTGTAGTGGTCATTAGAGGAACTGTAGTTCAGTGTTGGCTTCACTTTTTAGCCCCGGAGGTTGTTGCTTGAATTTAATGTGCCAGAATTAAATCCCCCTTCAGTACCATGGATAGCTCCACTTGGCCAAAAAATCTATTTGTAAACTTCAATATTTAATAGAAAACGATCTCAAAATGAACAGACAGTTAATGTCTGTTTCTGATTTTATTGTTATTTAGACTATAGACTGTTCTGTGATTGGACTGGTCATCAGGAGTACCAGTAGAAATCCTGGTGGACCAGTCAAAAAATCAGAAACACCAGCAACCAGAAAAGAGAGAAGCTGTACAACAATAAAAGCCCTGTTAAGAAATAAAGGGTTTCTGTCCACTGAAATGATGAGGGCTTTTAATATGAAACAGTTACAAGGAGTGTTGAGTTTGTATTAATGTGTAATGAAGTAACTTTAACACAGCAAACAGGAGTGGATCAAAACAAGGGATTGTACTAAATTACATAATAAAATGTATACATATCAAACAGAGGGAGTTAAAATAAGCAGAGGCAGAATCTCCAGGCCTCTTAACGTTAGCATACAGTAGGTCCATGATCCTGGCTTCTCTGGCAGTGCGTCCACAATCTGAGTGACAGTGGGGAGAATCTCGTCTGGTTGAAGTCCCAGAGATCATGAAGAGAGCTCTGGAGTCTGGGGTCTCACAGTAACAGGGTGGTTGATGACACACATGGTTGCTAGGTTAGCAATGGAAAGCTATGGAAAGTAGCTAAGGTTTGTCCAAAACATCACCAGTTTTCTTGCTGGTGCTTTTGGTTCCTCTGTAAACACCCCTTGATGATGTAATAGAAAGGTTTTCACCAAATCATTTAGAAGGAGCAACAATTAATGGGAAAAGTCTAACACTCAGCTGACCAATGGTGAAACGTCATCACAAATTCAACTCATTCACTCACTCACTCACTCACAGATGTAGGGGCCACATCCTTCAGAGGCTGCCTTTGAAACCGATTGTGTTACGGCGGCGCAACTAGACTGTCCTGTTTCAAAGCCTCCTTCACATGTGGCCAAGAAGTGCATCCTTCTTTGTAGACCGCGTCCTCCGAAGGATGTTGCCCCTGAACTGGGACACAGCTAAAATCAATACTACCACCTCTTGGGTATAATCAGTGTCTGAGCCTGCAGCTTACCTCTCAAACAGAGGAAAGACAAGAAGTCCTCAGTCTTGGGTCGACGTCTGGTCAGACAGGTGACGACGGCCAGGTTGTGGCTGTGGTTATTCCGTGCTGATGTCATCAACACTGGTGGTCCTGGAGAGCTGGGAGGGGACTGGGCAAACTTCCTCTGTGCTTGCAGCCTTGGTCTGCGTTCGCACGCACGCACGCACGCACGCACGCACGCACGCACGCGCACGCACACACACACACACACACACACACACACACACACATCAGCGTGATCGTAGCTGGTCTCTCTTTGTCGTTCCTGTACTGACTGAGTTACCTGAGCAGGTGAGGATGATTGCATTTACTGCTCAGCTTGATTTACCTTTGTCATCTAATCACTCCATCAACGCATTTATCCTTTTACTGAATACCGCCAGAGTAAGCACCTGTTCACATCAGACACTAGACATTAGTCCCTACAGCTTATTCTGGTTTCTCAGCACCATGACATGATGTTCACATGTGCAAACCCACAACCAAAACACCAAAAAACCCACAATGACGTCAATGTAAACAGCAGAATAATAAGTAAATCAAAGTTTGATTATATTAATATCACTGTTTAAAGCAGATCAGGTTTAAGGGCCAGTTCTGGGGCTCAGTACACCTTTTCTCCCCGGTCATGCACACAGGTAAAACACACGTGGGCAGCTGACCTCTTGCTGGTGGGGTCGTCCTTGTCCCGGTGAATGCTGGCAGGGCGGCGCTGTGGAGGGCGGGTCTGTAAAGGCCAGCTCCAACTGGGACTGGCTGACAGGAGGGACTGACAGCGTCTGATGCCGTTAACCAGGGAGCCTGAGGAGGACACACACAACTTTACATGAAGCAGTGTCACTCCCGACAGCGTCAGACAAATCACAGCATGTGACACATGTCAGCTGCAGCTGTGAAGGTTTATTAAACACAAGCAGTCAGAGGAGCAGACGAGTCAGAAACAAACATATCTGGAGGAGAAGACAAAGGTGAAAAGTGAAAAGAATTAAAACCTCCATCACAGCTCACAGACCCACTTCATGCTTCAACTTCAGTCACTGTAGTTGTACACACACAGTTTTCCTGTGCAGTGAGTGAAGCTCCAGCTCCACTCGGTGTCAGTTCAACCTCCAGATAAAGTGCTTCAATCATCTGTTTCCTTCCTGTCTGATCGTCTGACTGTTCCCACATCTCAACTATGAACTTAGAGAGAAGGATCTTTTTATTTCTGATGGAGCACGGACTGACAGCTGTGACTGAGGCTTCGTCCACACTGATGTTCACTTTAAAACTAAGATAATCTCCAGCCACACTAACACACCTGAGAGAGGTTCAACAGTAACAGTACAACTGTTAAAACCAAGGTGATGGTACTGACCGCTGAGGCTTGTGGGAGTGTGTGACCTCAGAGTCCGGACTGGGGCCAGCGTCCTCAGCAGCGGCTGTGTGTGCCCAGGTGTGCAGGTGTTTTTCACTGAGTGTCTGCGCTGAGCACCGTGTGTGTGTTTTTCAGTGTCTGTGTGTTTGGAGTTCGGCAGCGATGCTGTGTTGTGTGTTTTATGTGAACGTAGAGTCCTGGTCGACACAGAGCTCTTCTGGAGCGTGTGGCTATTATCTTGAGTGTCTGTTTGCTGTGTGTTGTGTGTTGTTTTCCCTGTACACGCTTTTGACTGTGTGTGTGTGCTGTGCAGTGTGTAGGTACATTTACTTTTTGGAGTGTGTGAGTCCTGAGACAAGTTGTTTTTTTGCCCTTTGTTGGTGCGTTCATAACGATGTGTGTGTTCTGAAATGTGCACATTTTGTGAACTGTGTGTGTTTTTCTGTGTGTGTGTGTTTGGCGGTCTGTCTGTGACTCTTTGTTGTGACGTGTGTGCACTCTGTCTTGTGCGTGCATTCTTCTGTGTGTGTGTGTTAGGTATGTGTGCCTTTCGCGGAGTGTGTAGGAGTGTGTTTTTCGACATGCGTTTGTGTGCGCGTGTGTGTATGTGTGAGTGTTTATGCGTGGCACGGTGTGTGTCTCTGAATTCCCTGAGGGAGAGGAACAGAACTTTGCGGACCAGACGTTCTTCACACCACGGCATCCCGTCACTGATGTCCTGCACAGTCACAGACACAGATGCTGTCAGCTGACCATGACATCACATCAACTCCATCAAACTATAATAAACATATAATACATATATTATCATACATCCATGCAAGTGCATCCCGGCTGGTTCATCACTTCTTAGCGTCCCCTGGAAACACTTCTATTGTGTTGTGAGTATTTACAGCTCATTTTTGTCATATTGTTGAACATGTTTATTCAATTTGTACATTTCACAGCGTTGAGCTCTCATGGCCACCGTAGTCCTCACTTTTTTTTTGACATTTGCAATCACTGTGTGGACTCCAGTGTCTCACTGTATGTTTCATCTGTCCTCAACACATCACACTATGATAGAAAAACACACACACACTGGTCTGGTGTGTGTGAGCTGAACACAGTCATCTTTGACAAAAAACAGTGTCAATGTAAGAAGAAAGGAAGCATTTACACATCTGGCTGCAGCTGTTTAGTGAGGTCACATTGTCTCTGTGCAGCCTGAGCAGGTGAGGAAACTCTGCAGTGTAAAACTGTCAGAGATGCATCCCCGAAAAACTGTGATCTATGCTTCTTATGAATTCAGATCAGCGTGTAGAGATTCATTTGTGATTTAAAATGAACTGTTTCTTTTGTTTGCTATGAAAAATCCTGAGTTGAAAATGTGACAGTGAATCCAGCACAGACAGGCAGGAAGTTGCACTTACATATTTCTTCTTGATGATGTTCCGTTTGGGTCGGTCTGTACTCATCTTGCCCAGCAGACACTGAAGGGCACATGAATCACAGAAGCCTCTTTTCCTTGACCTTTGACCCCCTGTGTTTTCTCTACAGGTGTAGAAATTCCACCACTCTGTCCTGCAAAAGAGGAAATGTAATGTAACAATAACAACAATAATAATACAAATAAGCCCTTTTCCCCTTGTTATTTCCCTGTTATTGTGACCTGATATGATCATAAAAAAAGACACCAATAATTTCTAAATGAAAACATGCAGCCAAACACAGGGGCGGACTCTGTTGTGTGTTGTTACATTCATGTTATTCAGGCTGGTTAAAAGAAATTAAATCCTGAACCATGTTTCAGTTTTTACAGGCTCTGGACATTTCTAATTGTAAATCTTAAAAATAAAATCTGCATAAATAAAAAATGATCAATGTTCTATCTGGTGAGAGATGTGATGCTTCCTACAAACTGAAAAGAAGAATCATCACAAGCCTCACTGAGGAAACAACAGTAAATGGACTGTACTTATATAGCGACCACTCAAAGTGCTTTACAATGGAAAATTCATTCACCCATTCACACACACTCACTCAAAGTTGATGTGATTGAACCAAACTCCCGCTGCTGGCAGTTTGCTCAGTCGTTGTGAGACGTGGCTGAAAGCTCTGGACAAAGTCAGTAAATGGACCAACATTAGCTAACCTGAACTAGCTGCCAGTTTGTTTCCTTGCTTTCCTTTGTTTCCTTTTCATTCAGTAAAAGCAGAATTGCAAACATCTGAGAAATTGGGCTTATTTTGTTAAATTAAAAAAAAGACTTTTGCATACTTCATACCTCAAACTGAGGTGTTGTTTAGTATCAGTGAAGTCAGTAGATTAATCAAATTAATTAAACTGATTTTCAATTGGAAATACAAACATTAGTTATGAGAATATTTCTCAGCTCTAGTGTTTTGATCCATGCACATTTCACTGAATCATTAAATCCTGAGTATAACTGCATTTTCCAGCATCTGAGGCCTGGACTCCTCCATGGTCTCCATGCTCCTGCACCAACCTACACACAGTCATTAAGCTCCTCCACCTTCACAGTGGGAGATGCCCTGCACAACCAGCCTTGCTCAAGGGCACTAAGATGGAAACTGAGGATATGGGGCAGCAGTAACAATCTGTGATGATAAGGTATCAGAAAGAATCAAAGACATTTCAGGTAAACGTCTGCAGCACGGCTGCAACAGTGCTGCAGCTTAAAGAAGATGGGAGCAGCTTGTTCTCTGTTGGTTCACTGCTTCATGGTGACAACAGACCTCAGTCTGCTCTGAGCACCTGTCAGTGTGACAGTGGAGAGGTCAGTACACACAGCGGACAGGTGAGCTCCAGTCATGTCACAGACAGCTGATGTAAAACAATGAGTGTCCGTCCACCTGCAGCAGGATCACCGGCCTGCAGCCGCTCATAAACACTGAAACCAGCCTGTGTCAGTACGCGGTGTGCCGGTGCCGGTGGACGACAGCCAGCTGCATGTCTCTGCACACCGACCAGACTCCACCGCGGTCACCTCCGCTCTCATCTGATCAGTTACACCGAGAACATATGAAGCGACAATAATCGATCACCCACCTCCAGCAGGATTACCGGCCTACATCCCGAGCACAGCGACAACCTGAGGGAACGGACCCACACACACACACACACACACACACACACACATCCTCCAACACACCCTCCTCACGCAACGCGTCACATTAGAGGACCCCCCCGGCTCCGGTGAACCGTTATTCACCTTACGGAGCCGCTGGGCTCGGTGTACGGGAGTCGGCCCCGGCGCAGCTCCTCGGCGCTGCAGGCTGCACCACTGCGGTCACGTGGGCCGCCGTTTCCGAACCAAGGCCGGCCCCGGTTATATGTCGGTGCGCCCGTACTGCTGTAACTACGGCCGGTTAGCGGCTCCTATTCCGCTCATTGTGCGTCTGCAGCATCGGCCGAGGTCCGAGTCTCTGACCTTTTCCACATTTCGTCGTTCGTCACCCCTCGATCCGGGACTGACCCCGAAACCAGTCCGCTTTCTAACCAGGATCACTGCAGTTGACGGTTAGATTGTCCTGCGCCTCTATTCCTGAAATTAAGGTACAGGTGCCGTGAGCAGCCAAAAAGCTCGAATGCTAAATCACACACAGACGTCTATACATGTTGTACATTTTGTAAACATGATTAAGAGACAATCTCTCGGCTGTCTGATGAGTATGAAATATTCCAAAAGATTTGGAGAGATCTATACGCTTTTTCGAGGCTGCTCTACTCCTTTAACCTTAAAACTATTATTTATTACTATGTTGAATATCTGCTAAACTTCACTATTCTAAATGCTATTTTTTTTATCCACAGACTGAAATTAGTCAAAAATGTCTAATAATTTTCCTAATTTTCCTCTTTTTTCCTCATTTTCACCTTTTCACTTCTTCACTGCCTTTTTTTTATTTTATTTACTTATTTTTCCTCTCTTTCTTTTTCTCCTTGTTTCTTTTTTATATTCGCCTTTTGTATGTATGTCATTTTTAGGTTTTATGTGCTGTTGTCACCTGAATTACTGTTCTGAAAGTAAAAAACAAAACAAAACAAAAAAACGACAGCACACATGTTTTTGTGGGGACAGACAGGAGCCCTGACTCTGAGGACACAGAGCACAAGGTGGAATATAAGGTTAAAGCAGATCAGGTGAACAGATGAATGAGGAGGTCATTAAATCACCCTAAAGTCTGATCTGATGGACAGGGAGCTAGTGAAGATAAACTGGTATCGTGGTCACATTTTCTGGATTTAGTTAAAATTCTTGCTGC
Source organism: Trachinotus anak (assembly GCF_046630095.1). Taxonomy (NCBI): domain Eukaryota; kingdom Metazoa; phylum Chordata; class Actinopteri; order Carangiformes; family Carangidae; genus Trachinotus; species Trachinotus anak. The sequence goes on from NW_027273883.1 coordinate 26,498,125, forward strand.
AGCATCTGAACCAACTGAAGAGTTTAACTACGAGCACCTGACCAGAAAACATCACAATAATCAAGTCTGAATGAAACCAAGGTGTGAATCGGGATTTGTTTGGTCTCTGTCTTTAATGTGCTCATCGAAGGAGAGGGTAGGTTCAAATGTGACACCCAGATTGTCAGCCTCTGAGAAATCACACAGTTGACGAGTGGCTGTAACTTGGTCAAACTGGTGTCTATGTGGAATCAATGACCAGTATCTGAATTTAGCAGCAGGAAATTTTGAGGCATTTTTAACAGCAGACAGACAGACCTTTCACTTTCTGAGAAGAGTGGTCTGCCTCTATAGACACATAAAGCTGAGCATCATCAGCGAAACTTCAGAAATGAATCCCATACTGCAAATGATTTGACAAAGAAGTGAAATATATAGAGAGAGCAGAGGGACAGGAACAGAGTATTCAGAGGATGTTCTGATGAATGTCTTGATTTAAATTTTGAATTTTTCACTAAGGCTTGCGTTTGGGGTTTTCACATGATTCCAGAGAGAGAAAGAGAGAAAGTCAACATACATGCTGTCAGGATCATCAGCCTCTCTGAGTTCATTTAGCAACAGGTGACTGAGGAAAATAACCGGTCACAGCAGTGACAAATGAAGGTCCTTATCTCTTTACCTGCTGCATGAGTCCAATCAGCAGGCAGCAGGTGTGATAATGACGCGGAGACTTGAGGAAACCACACTCTCCACTGGCCGCCACTTGGACTCCAGCTCCCGCTGCTGTCGCTCACATTATGCTGCTGTTGGCGTGGCTTCTATGGACGTTGCTCCGCGGTACTCTGGGGGGTCCGGTTCAGGGCGCAGCACCATGGGAAGGAATACATCCGGTATCCACGAAGCAGGACAGGGGTCCGCCCCCCTCCTTCTTACACCTGCCCGTGTTCCAGCAGGCGCCGGGGCCGCTGGTGGCCCGGGAGCTCTTTCGGCCGGTCCCCCACCGGCGGCCGCTCCCCGCCGGGCTCACCGCGCTGCTGTTCCCGCCGGCGGGACAGTTCCCGCCGGCGGGACAGCAGCAGGCAGTCCGGGAGATGGGGGCAGGCGCAGTGGAGGTATGGTGCGGATACGATAAAATCTCAGTGCGCGTGGACCGCTTCCGGCTGCGTGGCTGGAGCATGCCCGCCACGCTCCGACTGGGCACGTGCGAGGCCAGCAGGGTGACCCGCCGCCACGTGTACTTCCACCGAGGACTGACGGAGTGCGGCGGAGAGGCTCAGGTGGGACACGCACACACCGACTCCCGCACTTCCTGTCCGGCCGTGATGGACCACCAGTCCACCATCAGCAGACAAGAGGGTTGATGTCTAGAAACTGAAACATGGGTCATGTGAAAGTTGTAACCTACAGATATAGGCTACAGAAACTGATATGATTCAGTAAGTTAGCATCACCCTGGTTTCCTCCACAAACAGCCAATGGGATAGTAACAGTTTATAAGAGCAGGGGAATAAACACAATGAGGCTGTAAAGGTGGACTGGTGAGTATAGATGTGGAGTGATGCTGTGTAACATCCCCAACAACCCCTGTACTCTCCTTTAGACACAGCCTATGGTTAAAAACCTTGACATATTTTATGTCAGAGGACAAAACATGAAAATGTCTTAAGCCTGTGCTAAACGCAGACGTTATTTCAGTCATCAACTAAAAACAGTTCAAACAACCAGAGACTTTGGGGTTAGTAAAGAGGAAGGGCTAAAATGCTAACTAATTTCTGGTTTTTAGGACTCATTCCTGCAGCTCTCCAAGTTGGCCTGATGTTAGACTGCTTGCAGCATCAACTAAATTGCTTTGATCATATTGAGTCAGAGTTTTTTAAGATCTGTTAATATTTTCTTTTACGTTATATTTGTGGCAATATCAGAATGCTCAAAGATGACATTTAATGAAAACTTAAAGATGCTACAAGTAAGTTTTTGTTATTGCTACATAGCTAATGTTAGCATTAATGGCTGTTTATTTACCAGTCCAGAAGTTACAAGTTCAGCATCAAACTTCATTTCTTTACTTACTAACAGCTGTCTCCAGAGGTGGAAAGCAACAGTGATGTTAACTTTTGATTTGCTTCTATTTCTATCACCTCATTTCATCTTCATTCATGCTAACCAGTTAGCCCCAGCTCCACCTGTTTTAACATACTACTTTGTGATAGTGAATCACTGGAGCTCAGTTCAACGTGAGAGGATGAAGCAGTAGCTGCTCAGAGGGCGTATTATAACCTCTTGTCTTGTAAACACAACAATGGCTGCAGCTTTTGACAAACGACCACCACCAGCTCCTGGTAAGAAACCACATTCGGCAGCAGAGAAAACTTACATATAGCACCTTAGTCTTTGCAGTATGCGGCTGCTGCATTCTTTGTTATTTTTCAGGCAATAAAAAGCCAGACAGTGGAAGCCAGCTCGATCCCAACAGTTTAAAATTTAGATGGATTAGAAAATGTCTTCATATTAAAAATGTCTAATTCCTGTCTCTCAGGTTGTTGGTGGTCAGCTGGTGTATACCTATTCACTGTGTTATACTCCACCTCCACAAGGCTACGTCATCAGAGTTGCACCTCTAAACCTTCCCATCCACTGCCGTTACAACAGGTAATTAATAACACCTCCCATCCACTGTCTGTCAGGCTTTTCAGCAGCATTTACCTAAGTATGCTTTCTTCAGAATCAGACAGAGGTCTGCCATCATTCAGACTGTACGTAAATGTGTGTCAGGAGATGAGAAGGTTTCTTTCTTTTGTTCTGATGTGACAGAAAGAACAATGCAACCAACTCAGCTGATAATACTTGCTCAGGTCCATTATTTTCACCTAGATGATGAATCAGTGTTTTGTGTGTAGGTGTGATTTATTATTTTTTTCTCATCATTGTTGTTTATTCTTTCCCCTTTAATCTGTATCATGGATAACATTATAGATATTATTATAAAGAGCAGGAGACTCTGAGGGCATTTCCATGTAGTGACATGAAGCACGTCAGGTAGAAACTATGAGATATTTCTGTCATTTCACTGATAGTGAGTTCAGTGAACTTCAGTGGCCTCCCCTGCCTCTTCTCACCTGGATCCAGTCGAACACCTTTGGGATGTGGTAAAACAGGAGATTGCCAGCATGAATGTGATGTAGTCAAGTCAACATGGAGCAGAGTCTCAGAGGAAAGTTTCCAACATCTGTGGATCCATGACATGAAGAATTGAGGCTGTTTGAGAGCAAAGGAGGAACCACTCAGTGTTAGTGTCCTAATAAAGTGCTCAGTCAGTATTTACACAAAGAGAAACCTTAAACTAACAAAGGTTACCCCGGAGCTGTGAAATCCAGCTGAAAGATAATTCGGCTGTGATGCCGTCATCTGAGATGGAAGCTGCTTCAGATCACGGTTCAGGAGAAGGGATGAGTTGTCTCTCTAAAAACATGTTTACTTGAGTATTCTCCCCTCAGATCTTCCATCTCTCCTAACTCCTCCTACAGCAGTATTTTTCAGACAATTTCAGACCAAGGACCATTGGTCAGAACCTTTAAAATAAGACACACAGACCAGCAAACATTCCCAAAACCAATTGTGGTGAACATGTGTGGAAGAATGTCAGCTGGGACAGAATTTTAAATATCAACAATGATAATAAATCCATGTTGTAAAGTGCTTTACACAAAGCAGCAGAATAACACATGCAGGTCATATAAGGCAACAGAGTTAAACAAGCAAATCAGAAATACAAGGAAAGTGTCTTACAGTGACAATAAAGCAGAGGCAGTGTCGCCAGCAGGAGGGCGATCAGTAAAAATTAATAAAACCATAAAAATAACTGAGACAATAACAACGGAATCAAATACAATTTCACCAGTAACAATGCAAACTGATAAAATCTATGAAGGCGAGAAAATTCTACCTATCTATTCAATAAAATTAAGTAAAATTAGGAAAAGCTCCATGATAAAAAATATATTTTAAGAGATTTAAAAAGTCAAGTCGTTGCACCTTGTCAGTTGTATCAGAGGTTTTTTCTCTGAACTGATCCGGTCTTAATCCCCCCGGTCCATGATCTGGTCTGTTGTTTTATAGTTAACAGGCTGATAACTGGTGAAATTTAGCTCAGTCCCATGGCAGGCTAACTCTTAGTTTCATCCACATTTCCTTTCAAATTTCACACTGATTATTTTTGATGTAAATCATAAAACATAAACTGTAAACTGGTGAAGCTATGAGAGTTGACAGTGTCACAAAACAGTTGCTTATAGTGAAACAACACCGTAAAACAGACAACAGCAGCCTAGTCTAGAGGATATAAGACTTTTATATGAACTTTTCTAAGTCACAAAATGAGAGGAAGGGTTTTATTTTGGTGACAGCATGAAGCTGAAATAAAATCTACTCAGAGACCACAAGAGGTCGCTTGTGGACCATTGATGGTCCATGGACCACTTCTTGAGACAGGCGGGTCTGAAGTTATATGTTATGGGTGTGAAGGTGTTCATGAAACAGCTGGATCTTATCAGTCTTTTGATTTGATATTGATTGTGCTCTTTACATGTTCATTTATTTCATTGCACCTCTTTTAACCACTGAGCAGGAACAGATATTTAATCCATGTGTATTAAGTTGATTTGGTTTTTGTTCTGTTGGTTCAGTCTTTCTGAAGTCATTTATTGCCCCTGCTGATCTGCTGTATTGACGTAGCATCTCTGTATCTCAAGCACAAATGTCCAGTAAGTGTGTTGAAGAAACTTCCATTTGACTCAGGCTTTACTTCCGTCATGTGAAAACCCTTCTTTCTGCCTCAGGTTTCATTACTCGTACCAAGTTGGCTTCAGACCTCAGGTTCAGCACACAACCTTTATGAAGACCGTCAGGAGTAAACTGAGCTTCAGCCTCACTGTCTGCAATGGTAACACACCAGCTATATCTGAGACAAGCTTCTGTTTCACTGCCATTTGTTCCAGACGACGAGTCAACTGTGAACATCTGAGATGATCTGTGTAAAACTGGCTTCATGAGCCTGAATCCCGACATTGTTTTTTAATTGATCTAAAACACTGAGGTCTGTCTGTGTCATCTGTGTGGGTACAAGGTGAACACATCCCTGTAGGCGGTCTGCCACTGACATCATTAGACATTGATATTTGGTTGAATAAAGGTTGTGACGTCATGAGACAAGAATTCATTGTCAGGAAAGTGACTAACAATAACGGCAGTTTGACAAAAAAGACTGACAACAGCTGCCAATTATTAATTTATTGGTTCGAAGTTGTGGTGTTAAACGGAGGTGGAGGATGTGAGTCACATGACTTGACTTAGTGAGGCTTAAGTCACAAATCTGAGGACTTGAGACCTGCTGGACCAATAAAAGATGGGACTTGACTTTGACTTGGTTTCATGACTTTGACTTGAGACAGATGACTTAGTTTGTTGTCACGTTGATGTTTGGTGCTGCTGGGTTGAATCCAGGCTGTTGTACAGTAAAATCCTCCAATGTAGTTTGCTTGTATACATTAAATACAAATGCATTCACTTTGTGTCCTTTAATGTGTGTTTGTGTGTTAACAGCCCAGTGGGAACCCCTCCCTCCAGGCCACTGGTTCTTTTTAGGGGAGCCAGTGCATTTTGTGGCCCAGACGAGAGTTCTCTTGGCTGGGGAGAGGCTTTATGTGGACTCCTGCTACACCACAAGCTCCACAGACCCGAACAGCACACCCAGAGTGGATATTATCACTAACTATGGGTGTGTCTCTTGTAAGAACAATTTCATACAAATTTTGCCAGTTTGTCACTTTTCATGTCTTAAGAGTTTTCACTCAGATTTAATTTTTTTATTTATTTTTTTTTTATTTCAGCTGTATGACAGACAGCAAGAGGGAGGGCAGCAGCTCCAGGTTCCTGTCAACAGGGGGCAGTGTGCTTAAATTTTCTGTGGATGCCTTTCTCTTCAGAGCAGTTTCACAAGTAAGATCAAAATCATTTTCATATCTGACAAAAACCTCAAGGGCCATGCACACCACGAGGTCCAGATTTTACACTTCTGTGTTTTATTTGAAGTGTTGAAATCTATAAGAAGATATATTTGAGGTTTTAGGAACGTAAGTACGTCTCCTCTCTTCTTCTCTACTTCTCCCTGGAGCTCTAGTAACAACAGGTTAGTGAGCCAATCAGAAGAGAGGCTCAGAACAAGACCCTGAGATACTTCAACTCCTTCACCTGGGACAGTACCTCACCCTCAAACTGGAGGGAGCAGTCCATTGTTTGCCAGTTTAGAACCACCACTCCAGTCTGCCACTCCACAGGTACTGTACCTGTATTCCACGTGACATTGAAGAGGTGTGTGAGCCATGACAGACCAACAATATCTAAAGCCTTCAGCATCTCAGGGCATATCTGATCTACACCAGGTACCTTGCCACCAAGGACCTTCTTAACTACCTCAGCAACCTCTGCCAGGGCTATGGTTGAGACTTTCCCTGAGTCTTCCGACTCTGCCTCCTCCATGGAGGACATTTCAGTCGGGTTAAGGAGTCCTCAAAGTATTCCTTCCACTGCCCAATGACATCTCCAGTCCGGGAGAGTAGGTCTCCCCATCAGAATACAGCCTGGGTCAAACCCTGCTTCCTTTTCCTGAGTCACCGGACAGTTTGCCAGAATTTCCTTGAGGCCAAACGAAAGTCATCCTCCATAGCCTCCCTGAATTCCCCCCACACCCGAGTTTTTGCTTCTGCATCGACTGAGCCTGCAGCCCTTCTGGCCATCTGGTACCCCTCTGCTGCTTCTGGAGACCTCCTTATTCAGCTTGCTAACCTCCCTCACCTCTGATGTCCACCAGCAGGCACCGAGAACCTTGGGGCAATAGCTCCCAGCTGCCACTTCTGCAATGGAGGTTTTCAACATGGCCCACTCAAACTCCATGTCCCCAAACTCCCCCAGGGTGCATGAGAAATTCTTTCTACACGTTTGGGTTTACCAGCTGTCAAGCAGCCTTCCCCGCCATATGATCCAACTCACCACAAAGGTAGTGATCAGTTGACAGTTCTGCCCCTCTCTTTACTCGAGTGTCCAAAATGTATGGCTGCTGATCTGATGACATGATCACAAAGTCGGTCATTGATCTTTTGGCCTAAGGTGCTCTGGTACCAAGTACACTTATGAACTACCTTATGTTTGAATGTGGTGTTTATGGCCAAACTAATACTAGCACAGAAGTCCAATAACATAGAACTATAGAGTCCTAAGGTGGAACCCCTTCTAGGACACCAATCAGAGACTCCAAGAAGGCCTGATGCTTTAGCTGCTGTTTGGTGCATAGGCACACACAACAGTCAGAGCCTTCCCCTCAGCAACCCTCAGTTGCAGATTGGCGACCCGCTTGTGTGCCGAGGAAAATACCTCACACAACATCTGCAACACTCCAACAAAATTTCACCCAACCCCAAATTCTGTCACTATTTATTCATGCATTTGATTTCATATTATTGATTTAAAAATGATTCCATTAAATTCATATATTTTTGTCACATTTAGTGTTTGATAACACATGAGTTTATACACTCAGCAGTGGATCATGGCTGCTGGTCTGCTGCTTGTGTCTGTGTGCAGGTGCTGTACCTCCACTGTTCGATGTCAGTCGGACTCTCTGCTTCCTCCACTGCAAAGTCCTGCAACTATAACAAGGCTGCTGGCAGGTAAGAAACCAGAGCTACTGAATCAGCCTTCTCTCCAGAAGTTTAACAAAGCCGGTATAAGGAGAAAGACAAGATTATAAAGTCAGATGAAAAGGAATAAAGATTTAAAACGAAAGACTTGATACTTACATTTTGAATGAGCAGATCTGGTACATCTGCACAACCATGGATGGGGGGGGGCAGGCATCCTCCTGTGAGAAACAAGCCCATTGGTCATCTGTCAGCAGGTTATTAAGACCCATAGTTAGGTTTTGTTGTTAGGCGACATCTAGTGGTCGTAGGCCTTTTGTAGAAAGGCTAAGAGCAAAATCAAACTTCAAGTTGAAGTTTAGTGGTGGTGACGGTGCAGTCATGTGACTGTGGTGTAGTTAGTTTATAGCCTAACATGAGCTTTTTACTGCTGCTGATTGTATTTAGGCTTCAAACGTCATAAAGTGGTGTCATTAGTGAAGATTATCCTGCTGAACCAAACCTGTCAGGATCAGAAACTGTTGCTGATTTTCTGTAATAATCCAAAAGACAATGGAGAAATCCTATTGGCTGTTTGTGGATGGAACCAGGTTGATAATAACTTAAGAGTTGGTCTACAAAAATAAATCACTACTCTGTTTTCTCTTGCGTGTAGGTGGGAGGAGCTGGAAGCCCCACCCTCAGTCTGCTCCTGCTGTGACTCCATGTGCACAGACACACAGGCCTGTAAGTTCTTCTCTAAAGCACAGCAGATGGTAACTGAGAAATAAACATATGACAATAACAATAAATTATAAGAGTAACCCTGGTTATATACCACAAATACAATTACATGCTTTATCTTTGACAATGATAAGATCACAGTGCAGGCAGTTCTGTAATGTATTGATATTGATACTGACATTTGCATTTTTTTCTCTTGCACTGTTCACTTTGCTGCTGTAATACTGCAAATTTCCCCATTGTAAGACTAATAAAGACTACCATGATCTTAATCTTAACACAGAATCTGCTCCAACCATCTCCAGTCTATGCATCGATTTACAGGAAGACTCTGGCTTTAAATGAGACTTCTCATCACTGTCTCTTTTCTCCTCAGCTGTCAGGAACACTGTGAGCAGTCCAGGCTGGATCATTGGCCAGAAGGATGAGTGGAAACCCAGGATGAGGGCGATGTCTTTTCAAGCAGAGGAGGGAAGAGAGTGGCCAGATCAGGAGGAGAACAGGGAAGAAAGACTAGATGAGCACTTTAAAAAAGTCCTGACTTCTCCACCAGAGGTAGAGCTCGACCACGAGGAGGAAAAAGAAGAGTCTGATCCTGAGAAGCCGTCAGTGCTCCCTGCTGAGAGAGAGGAGAGCAGGCGCACTGCTGCAATCAGCCCGCAGGGACAGAAGGAGGAAGAGGTGGGGGAGGAGGTGGCTGTTGAGAAGGCAGACAGCCAGGTGAGAGATGACATCATCGTGTCAAACCAGACCAGACCCGGGGGAAATGAGACTGCTGGGGCTGGGGAGGCGGCACCTGGAACCAAAAGTGGTTTATCCAGAGACAACAGTAGAACCAATGCGTCCTCCATGGTCACTACAGTAAACTCCAGTTTTATTGATGATGATTATTCACATCATCACGGTTCTGCTGAAAATATTTCCACAGCTGTAATCCCCATGGTTCATCTCTGTCCTGGTGGTGATGAGATGAGCTGCAGTGACACTGATGGTGGTAGTAACACTGCTACACATAGTCCTGCTGTTAGTCCAGAGACCTTCACCTCTAATGTTGGAGCTACATCTGGTACCAGTAGATCTGGCTCTGCTCAGGATTCAAGTGTCCACGTGGCTCAGTTTGACAGCAGACTGGAGACATTAGCTGGGACATGGTCTTCCACCAGTACCTCTGAATTTGACCCTCCTGGTTTTCTTGATTTCAGAAAGTCAGGACGGAGCCGGCTGGAGTCTGAGGAGCTGGACCTGCTCCTGAGATCAGAAACGCTCACGTCTGTTCATAAATCAGTGGACACCAAGTCTGACAGGATGCCAGGGCAAGCAGATGATGATGGCGATATGCTTCATAGTCTACAGATCAGAGGGTTAGAATCAGACCAGTCCGCTCAACCAGCTGGGCTCCAGGACCTGGTCTCTGTAGAGGAGTCTGGTTCTGACTCTGGAGATGAAGAAGATGAAGCTCTTCACCTGAGTCCGTTTACTGGAGCAATGAAGACAGAGTCAGAAGGACAGGGAGTCTCTGGAACCATCACGATGCCTCACAGTGTCAGACCTGGTTCTGTAGGTTCAGAGCATCATGACCCCCCCATTCATTCTGCTCTGGTGATAGTTACCTCCACCCTGCAGGGGTCACAGAGCAGCCAGGTGGCTGACAGTGAGTGGGCTGAGGTGGTGCCAGGATGGGGCGTGCAGAGGTGGGATTTGTGGTAAAGCAGCTGCCTGAAGTGGAGCTGAGCCATCAGCTGACAGAGGACTTCTCTGGAACAACAGGATCGGTCTTGGAGAGTTGATGTTCCCACAAATATCTAATCTAATTCAACAGCCCCCCAATAAATTCAGTTTTAATGAATCTCATCAAAGTCCATTTTTGTTGCCTTCTGCTTACAAATGACAAAATATTAGAAACACCTTTCTCTGTGATCCAGAACGACATCGCCACAAACCAGAGGTTAGAAAACTCGAGTGTGACCCTCTTTTGGCTGGTTGTGTTGGGTTTCACCAGGTCGTACAAGTGTTCAGTTCTTCTGGTATTTTAAAGAGGATGAGGGGCAGACATGGCTTACTGTGGGGCCATGACCTGAATTCATGCAAGCAGCATCAGAGGGAGGAAGTGAGGCCGTTTCAGTCTCAACTGATTAAAACTACGTTAACAAACCCTGGATCCTACTTGAAATATTAGAAACTTTAAATCTCAAGGATCACAAACAGCTGTAGAGCCTTCAAATAAAAACCTTGACCCAGGGCAGACTCAGGGAAAATCTGGTCTGGACTGGAGAACCTGGTGTTCACTTGCTGTATTCATGTTGACATGCTGCTGAACAATAAATTCCTCTGACCTCGAACCTGCCTGTGCCCTTTTTTCATTAATAATATGGTTCAAATTATGACACAATTTACAGACATGGAGAAAGCTTCTACTCAAGTTAATGTATTCACATAGCAGCCTAATGAATGTCTGTGACTGCTGGTTAAAGGTATCAGAGCACTGACAGTATCTTCTTGGTCAATACTGAATCACTGTGTGTGTGAGGATCCAACAGAAACATAAGGGTCTGTATGGTTGTGTATGTCTCCAGCTTTGAGGTGGGTCATGGATGGAACTGCTGGGAGCAGTTACAACTTTCAGTTTGTGTGTATAAGAAAAGTTCTGCATCGCTGTTGCACATCAGAAACTTTTCCTCTGTTCTGTGCAAAACTGCTGCAGCTTGGTAAAACTTCAAGAGGCAACTTTAAAGTCCTATGGGATGGAGGTCTGGGGTCTGTCTCATAAAGCAGGATTACCATATCCTCTGCAGGATAGGGCCCAAAGCAAGGTTAAAACACACACACACACACACACACACACACACACACACACACACACACACACACACACACACACACACACACACACACTTCCATCTTTGTGAGGACACTCATTGACATAATGCATTCCCCTAGCCCCTTACCCTAACCTTAACCATCACACGAGTGCCTAACCCTAACCTTAACCTAAACCGTATTTTCCGCACTATAGGGCGCACTGGATTATAAGGCGAACTGTCAATGAATGGTCTATTTTCGAACTTTTTTCATATATAAAGCGCACCGGACTAGAAGGCGCATTAAGCGAAACAAAACAGTCAGATAAGTCAGTCAAACTGTATTAAACGCGTTCACAATAACTCTCAACCTTGTTCAGTTGTAACACGTAAAAAAAAACACAGTCTGATACCACTAAATCAAACGTTAGCGTATTCACAATAACTCCTTATAGGTCCTTATACACACACACTGTAATATTATGGTGAAGCACAGTATGTATTACTCCGCGACGCTCCTGACTACGATACCCGTAATGCTGCAAGCGGTGCGGCTTTGTAGTTTACCAAAGTCGTACTAGAACATTTTGACAGAGCGCCGTGAGCGCCGTGTACCACACAAAATCGCTTCGAGGTCAGTAAACACAACCAGAATTAATCCATATATAAGGCGCTCCGGATTATAAGGCGCACTGTCGTTTTTTGAGAAAATTAAAGGCTTTTAAGTGCGCCTTATAGTCCGGAAAATACGGTAATTCTAACCATAACCCTCAAAATGTGATTTGAAGGTGTCTCAAAAAGTGAGGACCAGCCAAAATGTCCTCACTTTCCCAAAAAATCCTCACTCTGTTAGTAAAATACTTTTTTTGGTCCTTACTATGTAGCAAGTACAAGTACACACACACACACACACACACACACACACACACACACACACAGATTTTAGCTCAGCTTTTAAACACAGTCTATAACGTCTGCCTCCAGGGGTCTCTCAGTCAAAACAATAACTAAAGACTGTGTTGGGTAACATCATGACATACAGTGCATCCAGAAAGTATTCACAGCGCTTCACTTTTTCCACATTTTGTTATGTTACTTATTCCAAAATGGATTAAATTCATTTTTTACCTCAAAATTCTACACAAAATACCCCATAATGACAAAGTGAAAAAAGTTTGCTTGAAACTTTTGCAAAGTCATTAAAAAATAAACAAAAATATAACATGTACATAAGTATTCACAGCCTTTACTCAATACTTTGTTGAAGCCCCTTTGGCAGCACTTACAGCCTCAAGTCTTTTTGAGTATGATGCTACAAGCTTGGCACACCTATTTTTGGGCAGTTTCTCCCATTCTTCTTTGCAGAACCTCTCAAGCTCCATCAGGTTGGATGGGGAGCGTCGGTGCACAGCCGTTTTCAGATCTCTCCAGAGATGTTCAATCAGGTTCAAGTCTGGGCTCTGGATGGGCCACTCGAGGACATTCACAGAGTTGTCCTGAAGCCACTCCTTTGTTATCTTGGCTGTGTGCTTGGGGTCGTTGTCCTGTTGGAAGATGAACCTTCGCCCCAGTCCGAGGTCCAGAGCGCTCTGGAGCAGGTTATCATCAAGGATGTCTCTGTACATCGCTGCATTCATCTTTCACTCGACCCTGACTAGTCTCCCAGTTCCTGCTGACGAAAAACATCCCCACAGCATGATGCTGCCACCACCATGCCTCACTGTAGGGATGGTATTGGCCAGGTGATGAGCGGTGCCTGCTTTCCTCCAGACATGACGCTTGGCATTCAGGCCAAAGAGTTCAATCTTTGTTTCATCAGACCAGAGAATTTTGTTTCTCATGATCTGAGAGTCCTTCAGGTGCCTTTTGGCAAACTCCAGGTGGGCTGTCATGTGCCTTTTACTGAGGAGTGGCTTCTGTCTGGCCACTCTACCATATAGGCCTGATTGGTGGAGTGCTGCAGAAATGGTTGTCCTTCTGGAAGGTTCTCCTCTTTCCACAGAGCAACTGTGGAGCACTGTCAGAGTGACCATAGGGTTCTTGGTCACCTCCCTGACTAAGGCCCTTCTGCCGGATCGCTCAAATTGGCCGGGCGGCCAGCTCTAGGAAGAGTCCTGGTGGTTCCAAACTTCTTCCATTTACAGATGATGGAGGCCACTGTGCTAATTGAGACCTTCAATACTGCAGAAATGTTTCTGTACCCTTCCCCAGATCTGTGCCTCGATACAATCCTGTCTCAGAGGTCTAAAGACAATTCCTTGAACTTCATGGCTTGTTTTGTGCTCTGACATGCACTGTCAACTATGGGACCTTATATAGACAGGTGTGTGCCTTTCCAAATCATGTCCAGTCAACTGAATTTACCACAGGTGGACATCAATCAAGTTGTAGAAACATCTGAAGGATGATCAATGGAAACAGGATGCACCTGAGCTCAATTTTGAGTGTCATTGCAAAGGCTGTGAATACTTATGTGCATATGATGTTTTTTGGTTTTTATTTTTAATAAATTTGCAAAAATTTCAAGCAAACTTTTCTCACTTTGTCATTATGGGGTGTTGTGTGTAGAATGTTGAGGTAAAAAATGAATTAAATCTATTTTGGAATAAGGCTGTAACATAACAAAATTGAGTTTTTTGCCTGGAGCTGAATAATCTGCAGAGGTCTCCTCCTCTCCACAGACGTCTGATGATTGAAATCCTTCATCCGGTTAAAATATATAGTGAAAAAAGACCAAGGTGTGAAAAAAATGGATCTTAAATGTGGCTGAAAACAGGAGAAAAGTCAATTTTGACCCTGTGGAAAGTAACTGCAACACTTTTCTTAAATCTTTATTGAATAACATTCAGGGGAACCACTACATAACACAAAAAAATATATATAACAAAGCTCTAGTTGTTTTAATGAAGAAAAGTTACACATCACAACTTGATTTTTGTTTTTTTTCTCTCACATTGTTAACACGTGATTAAAAAGCAGTGATTTTACTCTGTTCCTCACTAACTAACAACATTTTGATTCATGTTCTGTGTTTGACTGATAACCAGTGAGCTCTATTGTCACCTCTAATCTTATGAAGTGTGACTGTTCCTATGTGTCTAACCTGCTACGTCAGTATTCATCAGGTAAAAGACAATAGGTTTATTAAAATATAGGTGTAAAAAACTACAAACCAATTATCACAAATCATAAACAAATCAGTCAACTGTGAGGTACTGTAAAAGAAAAAGTCAGTTAACTGTAAAACAAGTTCATACTGTATTTTCCATGAACAGCATCAAACTGTACATTTTAGTGTCAGTAAAAGTGTTAATTTTCCACCAATATAACCGAAACTCTGCTTCCAGCTGTTTCCTGTTGTGTTCCAGACTCTGCTGACAGGTCAGGGCCATGGACAGCTCTTCTTCATGTGTGTGAACTCTGCTCTGGACCTGGAGTCAGAAGTGACCACACTGATTCATGTGATGGTTTCAGCTCCACGGTGCATGTTGTCATGGTTGTGTGTGACAGAATACTGTGGTGCAACATATTCTTACAGAGAGAGTGTGTAGCCCGACAACATTCCGGGATATTGGCTGATTATTGATTTTCAGGTGAGACCTAACTTGTGATTTTCACCGTTGTTTTGTGATTGACTCTGAGGTTTTTATTATTAAGGATGAGAAACTCAGTAACGGGATGATAAAGTCTGTTTTTATGAAAAGAAGCTTTTATCATTGAGAAGCCTTCAATGCTGCAGCGGCGCTTTATTTTCCTGTCACCAGATACCGCTGGAGGCCGCCACCGGATGACGTCACCTTTGTAAAACTCAAACACCTCCTGGACTGAAGGGTCTCCCGCCGGGAGCGGTGGCGCGCACCTGTAATCCCAGTTTCCGGGAGGCTGAGGCTGGTGGATCGTTTGAGCTCAGGGGTTCTGAGCTGCAGCGGGCTATGTAGATGGGGTGTCCGCACTAAGCGCGGTATGGATATGGCGCTCCTGGGGGAGCCCGGGACCACCAGGTCTCCTAAGGAGGGGTGCACCGGCCCAGGTCGGAGACGGAGCAGGTCAAAGCCCCCGTGCCGCTCAGTAGTGGGATCGCGCCCGTGAATAGACGCTGTGGTGCAGCCTGAGTAACACAGCGGGACCCAGGCTTTTTACACTGTCCACTGGTCAACAAACAAGAGGGACAACACACCCCCCGAACACCACGTCTTCACACCGTCCATCAGCTCCATCACTGTTCCTGTTTCTTCTTGTTTCCATGGAAACCCTCAGAAATCAGAGCCGTGTGTTGGTCCTACACCGCCTCCACCTGGAGGAGAGGAGCCATGACAACCACAATCAACCACACAACCATACACACACACACACACACACACACGCCCCATGACCATCCGTGACTGAATAACGCTGGTGGAGAGAACAGAAACTTCAGACCATTGTTCACTTCTCTGAGTTCATCAGGATCACAAGCATTTAACTTTGACATTTATCTTTTTGTAAAGTTGATGTTCTTAGTGTGTGTGTGTGTGTGTGTGTATTTGTGTGTGATAGCTGCACTTTTATTGGATGTTAGGTTGTAAAGGCGGTGATGTAGAAGAAGCTGAGGCTGCTTCAGAGCTACACAACAGATAAACGGTGGTGCTGCTGTCTCAGCAGGCAGGGCTTTTAGAATTGAAAGAAACACCTTCATCAACACTTCCACATCATTAATAAACCTCACAGATCAGTAATAAGACATTTAGGAGCAGTTGAAATGGTTGCTCCTCCCACCTTCAAAGGTCAGTTTGAGGGTTCAGACTTGGTTTAAAGGTCGCTGTTAGAATCTTGTTTAGGTTAGGATTAGGGTTACTGGGTTATGGGTTTACAGTGAGGTTAGGAGGTTAGGAGGTCATTTTCCTTGCAGTACTAGTATAATTCAAGCAACAACTTATTATCAACTATCAAAATGAACAATATATTATTTACATCTTTAGTAGTTAAGTCGTTCTTCGTGCAGATCTACATCAAGATGGTGAACAGGGCACGTTATGGTTTTGTGCCTCTGTAGACAGCAAATGATTATTGGTGTTACTCCTATCCTGACAGAAATATCCAAATCAAGCAAAGCTAGTGCTAACAGTGTTAGCAGTTTGAGCACAAGACGTCCACTGAATGAAAGTCCAACTAAGCTCCCACAAGCTGAGAAGATGGCAACATAACCTGAGGCCTATTTGCTGGTGTTTGAGTCGGCACAAGAAGTCTGAATAACAAAGAGGAATCACTGGATCAAATCCAAAATGAAAGCGCTGGAAGAAAAGACCTGGAGAAAGAAAATGCCCAACTAAAAGAAAGAGTAGTAGGTACAAAGATACAAACGCTGCTGGAAGTTGAGAATCTCAGGCCTCAAAGAACAAGAAGGAGAAAACATGAGATAAAAATGTGCTTTAAACAAAAACTTAGCTGGTATCTGAAACGCTGTCAAGTGTGTCTACCTTTATGAAATCGTTCATTTACTCGACTCTATAGTTCTGAGTCTGGTGAGACTTCATACTACATTATATCCTAAAAGGGCTAAATGGTGACGTAGTGGTCAGTGATACAGTGTTCTTGTCCGTCTGGATTTGGATGGTGACACAATGAGAGGTGTTGATGTGTTGTGAAAAGACAAAGTCTTGGTAAAATACAGTCAAACATTATCTGCTGGTTATTCAAATGCAAGTATTCAGTACTTGATGACTCTTATTATTTTGGGCCCCTGTCACTGGGGTACCACTAACAGGTTGATTGATTTGGTTTGTAATTAAGTCAGTCATGCTGTGAGCTGACTCTCCACCAGTAACCAACCTATTCTTGTTGTCCCAGACATGCAGGATGCAAGACGCATCTCTCAGATGCACTAGGATGCATCCTCAGTGATGTTCCTGGGGTCATAGGGGGTTTCCGGTCCTGCAACATCAGACCCCTTGCACAGCTGACCCAGCTGGGGTTGATCAGGTCCCGACTTGCATCCCAGCAGCAACGATCGACGGGCTTGCCCTCTCCATCCAAAGCCACCTGGTGGCTCTCTCTGCAGCTTCAGTGATGGATCATATGGCTCCCTTCTCTGCTGCTCTGGAGATCCCTACCCCAGTCAGAGCTTTACAGAGTGCAACTTAGCACATTTGTTTTGAAAATGTGTTATGATGATGTGAATCATATACTTTGACCTTAAAAGATCTCAGTCCTTCTTCTGCTCTGCAGTCTCTGTGAGCTTGGTGTAGCAGTGTATGTTCTCCACCAGAACAGAGCAGGAAATGCTGTCACCAGCTGCAGACAGTGGAGATACAGTGCGCCCACGGGACGACAAGGCTGCAGGACGAGCCAGGGCGAGCTGGTTAGCAGCGACAAAACGTTGAATCAAAACACTTACATACAGCACCTCAAAGAAATAACAGTGCTGACAGCACGAATAGTCCCTGTGAACTACGCAAAAAGTGTGACTGGTTGTGACACATTTTGTACACAGAAGCAACATTGTGCTTGAAAAGTTCTAGAAACGTCACTATGGCGAAAAGACACAGATACAACTTCCAGTCAGGACTTTCACAATAAAAATAGGATGTAAATCATGATTCTGTTTGCGATTTTACCCAAAAAGATGATTTGGAGGTCAGATACTTGAAGTTCCATCTGATTCAATTACATTTGGATTTCAGATTTAATGTTGTCCAAAAAAAAATGAGGCCACCCTCACTGTACTTATTCATTAACACTGTTTTTTTACATAATTAGTGCAGTTTTTCCAAACTCAAATAAAATTTAGTCTATGGTTTTAAAAGTATGATTATCAAGCAAACGGTGCAGCATAACCCTTCAGTCTTTAATGGTAAAATCCTACCTCCTACGCCATGATTCAATTTCTTTTTATTTATTTCAAGGGGTTTAAGTTATTTGGAAATCTCTGAGACTCATTCTCCAATCTCCACTGTCTTTAGAGCTTTTATTGTTGTTCTGCATGCACCAGGTTGCCAGATGGTCAAACCACAGTCAAGCCCCTGTACACAAAGTGCACATTACATATACCACTACAGACATATATTTTTCAATGTATCCTGCATTTTAGACAAAAAAATGTATATGACTGGAATGAAATGATGAATGAACATTCACATAAAAGTATTTATGTAAACCATTGTGTCTCACTGAAGCACACGTGTCTGTGTGTGTGTGTCCTATGTATAGTTGTTGGGCATTCGGTTGTGCATTGTACATACATTATTTCTAAGAAAAGTCACCTTGTTGTCTAAGATGGTGAAGACAAATTAAAAAAACACTACTGTGGTGCAGAAACATTGCCAATAGCAGATTGAGTCATTCTTGTTAATGAAACTGTTAAATGAATCAAATACTTGCAGAGCATGTATGTATTATTTAATGAATTTATTTTATTGATTAAGTATTGTGGGGAAACCAGAGCACCTGGTGAAAACCCACAAGAAAATACGGGAAATTTAGAGTGGCCAGTTAACCTAACCTGCATGTCTTTGGAAAGTGGGAGGAAACCAGAGCACCTGGAGGAAACCCACGAAGGCATGAGGAGAACATGCAGACTCCACACAGAAAGAGCCCTCTCTTACTGTGAGGCAACAGTGCTAACCACTGCACCTTCATGCCCCCCCGTGTGTGTTTCTGGGAAGGGTGAAAGGGGGGCCTATCACCCTTCCCAGAAACACACTTGTAAACCCCTTTCCACACCGTACACAGGCAACACCCCTCCATAGTGTTTATGGAAGGGTGTTGCTTGTGTAGGGTGCTCCCTGTGAATGGTTGTACGGTGTGTTAATATGTTCCCCGGCTGAATCTTGATGAGCTCTTTGTGGTGTTGGTGCGGCCTGTGGGGGGCGCCGTCTGAGGCGGCTGTGGCTTAAACTGAGTCTGGCTATTTGTGAACTGAACCTTTCCAGAGATGGGTGGTAAGCGAAGATGCTTTACTCTGTGTTCAGATCCATGCATCACTGTACTAGCAGATCTCTGTGTGAGTGGTGATCTCTTGGTAGCCTCAGTGCAGCCTGTGGTGAGCCCAGTCTGAGGTGGCTGTGGCTTAAACTGAGTCTGGCTATGTGTGAACTGAACCTTTCCAGAGATGGGTGGTAAGCTGCTTGGGTGCTTTGTTCTGTGTTCAGACCCCTGCTCCGCTGTACTAGACGAACTCTGTGTGTGCAGCGACCTCTTGGTAGCCTCAGTGCAGCCTCTCATGAGTGGGGTCTGAGGCGGCTGTGGCTTAAACTGAGTCTGGCTGTGTGTGAACTGAACCTTTCCAGAGATGGGTGGTAAGCGAAGATGCTTTACTCTGTTTTCAGATCCATGCATCACTGTACTAGCAGATCTCTGTGTGAGTGGTGATCTCTTGGTAGCCTCAGTACAGCCTCTCATGAGTGGGGTCTGAGGTGGCTGTGGCTTCAACTGAGACTGGCTATGTGAAAGCTCATCCTTTCCAGAGATGGGTGGTAAGCGTAGATTCTTTGCTCTGTGTTCAGACCCCTGCTCCACTGTACTAGTCGATCTCTGACTGTGTGACGAGCTCTTGGTAGCTTCAGTACAGCCTGTGGTGAGTGGGGTCTTAGGCGGCTGCGGCTTAAACTGAGTCTGGCTGTGTGTGAACTGAACCTTTCTAGAGATGGGTGGTAAGCTTGGGTGCTTTGTCCTGTGTTCAGACCCCTGCTCCACTGCACTAGACGATCTCAGACTGTGTGACGAGCTCTTGGTAGCCTCAGTGCAGCCTGCGGTGAGTGGGGTCTGAGCTGGCTGTGGTTTAAACTGAGTCTGGCTGTGTGTGAACTGAACCTTTCTAGAGATGGGTGGTAAGCTTGGGTGCTTTGTCCTGTGTTCAGACCCCTGCTCCACTGTACTAGACGATCTCCGACTGTGTGACAAGCTCTTGGTAGCCTCAGTGCAGCCTGCGGTGAGTGGGGTCTGAGCCGGCTGTGGCTTGGGGTGATTTGGATGAGCCCTTTCATAGATGAAATCCTTTGGTGGACATGGTGGGGGGGCACTGGGTTTGAGCACAAGTCGTCCGTAATTGGATCTAGTCCATTTCAAATATGGGGGTGCTGTCTGAGGAGAGCTTTGTTTAGGGTCAGTGCCACCTCTAATTAGCGTGGTCTGACTAGAGTGTAACCTGGACTGGGTCTGGCTATGTGTGATCTGAACTTTTTCAGAGATGGGTGGAAAACATCCATGCTTTTTTGTGTCTTCAGATCCCTGCTCGTCCGCATCGCTGTCTTCCTCCTGTAAACTGACGCCCATGTCTATGTCGTTGGCAATTTTATCTAATTTAGCAAGGGCACGTTCTGACAACT
Organism: Trachinotus anak; assembly: GCF_046630095.1. Lineage (NCBI taxonomy): Eukaryota > Metazoa > Chordata > Actinopteri > Carangiformes > Carangidae > Trachinotus > Trachinotus anak. Next base: position 26,518,618 of record NW_027273883.1, read on the forward strand.
TGCGCGTCGCTTTGACTTTGGCATAAAATTCAGCATGAGTTCTTATTGGTGGAAACTCCTGCTGAACTGCGGTTGCCTCGTCAATTCTCTCAAAGAGGTCTTGAAAATTAGGTAGTGGTGATATAGGTGGCGATGGTGGTGGAGACTCAAGGAAAGGCATTTCAGTGATTCCTGTGTCTGCTGTGCGGGGTCTTTCTGCCTGTTCCTGGTCAGCATTCTCCTCAGGGCAGAATGGTGTAGAATCCCATTGGTCTCTCCCGAAGACGCCAATGCAGCTGCCTGTGTCCGTCCATAGCCGGACATTGTTGTCCAGACCTGCAGTAATTATGTTTTTACAAGTGGGATCCGATATAACACTCACCACCCCTTTACTGTGAGCTTGCCAGGAGCCCAACAGTGGAGGTGGACACAGTGATACCTGCCTCCCATTTGTATTCTCAAATGGTCCTTTGTCTGCCTGTGTTTTAATCCCAAATCGCTGAATGTCCCACAGATAAATCCTTCCGGTATTGTCCCCCGTCAATAGTATCTGTTCACTGACATCGGTTGACATGGTGGTAATGACTGCACCTTCATCATTCACAGCCCTGAACTTTCCTATCAAACCTCCCTTGCTAATAACAGACCAGGCATAGATGTAGCCATCTGCAGAGGTCAGCAGTGTGGCTGTGCCAAGAGAGACCACCCTGGTCCTCAGACATTTAATAAGAGGACTGGTACACACAGTAGTCTTTGCCCCTGTCAGACATGTCGATTTTTTATGTAGAGGAATTCTTTCAGCATCTATGATATTTTTTGGCTTCTTCAGATCAGCAGGGATCCCAGTCCGTCCTTGAGCACGTTTGTCTGGCCAGTTTGTTCGTGGGCTCACGCTGCCATTAATCCAGTAGAGGACCTTGGCAGTGTCGGCATCCCAGATTACGATATTTCCATTGCTGGAGGCAGTAATCAGTGTGTTTTCATGTACATCCAAGGAGGAAACGTCATCTAAATATTTGTGCTCCAAAAATCGGTGCGCATCTCCCTCCATATCTAGGTCAAAAATGATCTTGGAATTCCTTGCTGACACAAACATCCTATTGTTTATGCAGACAATAGCTGTCACCTCCCTTGGCACAGTCACAGGAAGAACAGCAAGCTCCGTTCCACTGTTAAAGTTCCACAGTCTCACTTTCCCATCCTGGGAAACTGTGATCAGTCTGCGCTGCGCTTCATCAAATGACATGGCAGTGAGCCCCATGTGCTTATCCCGGCTGACCTTGAACTGCATGACGGTCTTTCCTGTTAAGATATCCCACACTCTCACCACACCATTCTGGCAAACAGAGATGACCTGTTTGAAAATGCTGTGATAGAGTGCAGAACACACAGGCTTGTCATGGGATGTTAGCATGTTTTGGAAAATATCAGTTCCTCTGCCAATACATTTTCCTATATTTGAATTTGCAAAGATTAACTCATTGTTATGTGTGTTATAACACACACTGGAGATTGGGGCCCGTCCCATACCACTCACCTGGAAACTTTGCCTACACATCCAGCCTTCTTCTGACCAGACGCGTGCATTCATGTCTGCAGATAAACTGACAAATATTTTGTCACTATGATTAAACATAATGTGGGTGATAGCTTTGGCATGTCCTTTTAACACAAGTTTGCAGCGTGTGGTGTTGTGGGGCACCCACAGCCGCAGTAAGCCATCTGTACCCCCAGTAATGAGACGTTCAGTCGAAGTGGAGTATTCAACGCACGTGAAAAAGTCCTGATCTCCCTTGCTCTGAAAGAGTTTTAGGGCTTTGATTTTTGATTTGGCCTTAGTGAGTTGACCTTGTGGCCTGTGGAGGGCAGCAAGGGCCATAGTCCTGGATGAACTTCCACAGATGGCGAATGAGGCAATCGATGGAAAGTATCGGATCTGATCGCATATATCATTAAAGAGGGGAACTCTGAAACATAGACAGTCTTCAGAGGGGTTCTTTAACAGATCAGAAACATAAACTCTTGTATAGTTGTTCGCAAAGGTTTCCCCGCACGATGGATTGAAGAGGCCATATTTGCATACATTCTTGGAAATAAAAACATACAAATCGCCTTTTGTATCACCAAAGGAAAAAACTGCTTGAGTGCCATTGGACCAGTAGTTCATGGCATTTACTATGGTGTCCTCTACGATTAAAGAGTTAGTGACTACAAACATGTCAGGGAACTCATTGCAATTATAGAATGACAGTTCCCTGTCAGTAGTGGAGATAGCCACCTGTTTGAGTTCTTCCAGGTACACCATGTCAGTAACATGCATTTTCTTGTTGTGAGCAAGAGGTTGGTTTGACTTGTTCAGTGGAATTGTGACGATGGTGCCAAAGCTTTCAGTCCAGAAGTTGAAGATACCATCTGAGCTAATGGAGAGGTATTGACCTTTCTGGTAAGCCCTGGTTTGTGTTCTCGAAGCATTCGAACTATGATCAGGTTCCTTGCCATCCCCGAAGGGACGGAATAACAGACGAACGATTTCTTTGTGGTGATCCACAGGTATAATTTTGAAAGGTAAGGGAAAGGGTTGATTTTTAAAATCTAAACGATCTGATGCTGTCTTTCTATCCAACAGGAAGTTTAGGAGCTCACCAATGTCCACAGTTTCGTCACAGTTTGCATCAATCTGCATGTGGAGGACCTCAAGCTCGTCCTTATTCACAGAACCATAAAACTGCTTCATTGCTACACTAAATTCCTCCATGTCCAGCCCTCCAGAGCCATCAGCATCAGCCTCTTCAAATATCCTCACAATCTCTGGAATATCTTCAGCAGAAAACATTTTATTTCCGCTTATGGGTTCAGTTCTGCTCTCCATAGAGACCTTCCTAAATTGGTCTTCCACGATGTCTGTGTGTTTCTCCATTATTACGCCTATGCGTTGTCAAAATGTTGTCAAAACGTTGTCAAAACGATTTAACCAGTTACGATTTAAATCAGTTTGTTTGTATCACAAACTCTGGAAACGTGTTCCTGGAACGCAGAATGTTTGTTGCTTTGCGCTGTCTAACAGTTTCTTGCACTAGTGTGATTCTAGTTTGCATGCAGTTTTAGAATAATGCCAACATTCTCTAGGTGATTAAAGCCACAGAATATGATGACATCACACATCAAAGCCAGAGGAAATGATGTCATGGGTCAAGCTGCAAATGATCTCATTTCAAAAGAAAACATGGTTACCATGGTAACAGGAAGTCTAGTCTGACAAGCCCAGAGTTTGAATATCTGCTTTCTTTTCTACATGGATTGTGTTCTGAAAAGTGCAGCTGAATAGCACAAATCTGTCAGAAAGAGTAAAGGTTAATGTAAAGATGAAGTCACTGCTTTTAACTTGGTTTCTGAGTTGGAATAAAGTCATGCAAAACAGAAATAGACTTCAAACAAAAGTTTTGAAATGTTGTTGTGGTGTCATGCAGTACATTTAACATAGTTTCTCTTCAATAACATATTTGAGGACAAATTTGGTGCACAATACCATCTACCCTCTCCACAACATCTAGCAAATGATGAATAATTAGAGGTGCTGGTTCGCAGAATTTGCTACCTTTGGACAGAGCCAGTCTTAATGCCATCTTTATGCTAAACTAAGCAGCTGCTGATTGTAGCTTCATAGTTAACAGTCACACATGCTGGTAGGCGTAAGCGATCTGATGAACTTTTATCGCGGACAACCTTACTTTGGCATATGATCTACATTTTGGATCAATAGTACAGATTGCAGATTGTTCTCAAAACTTGGAAACTGGTTCCAGAAGATCATTTATTGTGTTCTTGTTTACATATATAGAATCAGAATTTTACCTTTCCTGTGATGATATGTTGTTATCCTTATTCATTTTTAAAATGAAATAAAAAATGAGTGTATTTATAGTTTCTCTAAGTATTCTGATTCTCTGAAATTGTCTGTTTAATTACTTTCTATATTTGCCATGCTGTTTATCAGTTATTGGCCATTACTTGCCATTACTTTCCTAGTTTGTTTTTGAGAAAATTGTTTACAATGCATTATTATTAATTTCCCAGGGGGGCTGGTTTGTTGTGTGTAACATGAGCGTCCTCCACTGGGCCCCTGCAGACTTGAGTGAGATGCAAACTGTTTTTACCAGTTTGATGTAGACTTTCGTTTTGGTGAGTTGACTTGTGATAAGCTCTGCTAAAATACTTTAATAAGTTTGTTTTATTTGTAAGTGTGAGTATAAGTGTTATTTCTGCAAGTGGTGTATTCAAGAGGGTTTTCAAATTCAATGAAATGCTTTTGAGATGAAATTGGGTTGCTGTAGTGTAATTTGTTTAACTCACTACATTATCTGTGACCTTGCTAGCTTCATTGTAATGAAACTGCTGACCAACAATCCCTTTCCTGTTGCAGTAGCGGTTTGTGGAGCTTATTACTACAGAATGTAAATCTGTTGTTTTCAGAATAAATTACTAGTTGGTGCTTTCAACAGTGACAATTGTACCTGATTCATCAGACAACACGAGAGAGAATACACAACTACGACACTGAGATTCCTGTCCTAATCCTGTGAAGAATTTTAACAAACCCACAACAGCTTTTGACAACAAGTCAACACTAAATGTGAACATGCATACATTGCAGCACGTAAACACACATTCATGTAACACTGCAATTATCAATAACCATCATGAACTGTAGGGTACAGTAGGCTAGCTGTATGGTAGCGATTGCTAGCCAGGCTTACTGAAGTTGCTCACGTCACACTTGACAACAAAATGATTATTTTATGTCCTCTTGGCTCTTATTTTGAATTTTTTATGCTTCACTTCCTCTTCCTGTCTGTCCACCATTTTACTATTTTTGCCAAATGAAAAAATGAATTTGCAAAAACCATAAACTGGACCGTTTCATGAATTTGGTTTTGTTGCTTTTATTAGGACACAAAAAACTAATAGATCCCGTGATTTCATTTTTGTTTCTGGTTCAGAATCAAAAATCAAATCAAACCACATAAATTCTGTTTTAAGTTTCAAACTAAATAATGATTAAACAAATTACCAAAAAAACGAAAACAGACAATTTCTGATTGACGAGAAAAAAGTCATAATATTTTGAGAAAAAAAGTAACATCATGACATGAACAATTTTTAGAATTATTACAAGCAACCAGTCAAACGGGTGAAAGCACAGTCACTTGCAAACTGAGCTGTTTCTGTCGTGCGTCAGTCAACAGGTAACTTTACTTTACCATCTTACCATTAAATGTTTGATTAATGCAGTTTAGCTTGTTGAGCAACACAGGTTTACAGTTTCGGTCCTGATTATTTCACGTTACATCCAAATACATGAACTAAATCGTGCTTATTTGTGGCGGCTAACATCAACATTAGATATTAGTCTATTACAGTTACATCAAATATATGACATATGTGAGACATGAGCTCAGGCTACAGTCAATGTTTGTAGTCATTGTTTGACAAAATGACCCGAACCATGATTCTGCAGGTGATGTGTGAGTTATGCTAGTTTGTTGAAAAACGTCTCCATTCACACAACATTTTTGTTGAAAGGCTCTTTTGCCATGGCCCATTTCTATACAGGCTGACAGATGTTTAGTATGTCTCTCTGTCTCCCTCCCTCAGGCCAGGGAGCCTCAGAAGCAGATTTATTTTTATCAGAAGCCCAAGCAAACAGAGGACGGGAGGAAAGGAGCAGACAAGGTAAGATACTGTAAGACAGAGCCCAGAGAGCTGGCCCGTGTTGTCTCGTTTTAACTTGATTGTCAGGCACTAATTTTCTTTGTTTTGAGTATGCTTCTTGGCAGGAGTGCAGAATTACCTAGAAACTAATATCAAACTGAATTATATTTCTCCCCACCTGTCCTGTCTCCAGTGGTGGCAGGCACCTGCTACAAAGTGCCAAAAGAAGAAGAGGAGACGCTGCATTGAGATTGTTATAGGTAGGCATCAAGGATAGGTCTACTGGTCACGTGATTATGACACAGATTATCACACTTGACAACAAAATGATTATTTTATGTCCTCTTGGCTCTTATTTTGAATTTTTTTACGCTTCACTTCCTCTTCCTGTCTGTCCACCATTTTACTATTTTTGCCAAATGAAAAAATGAATTTGCAAAAACCATAAACTGGACCGTTTCTTGAATTTGGTTTTGTTGCTTTTGTTAGGACACAAAAAAAGAATAGATCACATTTTTGTTTAGAATCAAAAATCAAATCAAACCACATAAATTCTGTTTTTGGTTTCAAACTAAATAATGATTAAACGAATTGCCAAAAACCAAAAGGAGACCAGTTTTTTTTCTTTTTTTTCTTTCTTCTGACACCAAAAACGTTTCTTCTGTTTTGGTTTTAAAACAAATAACAGACTTACGTATTTTTCGTTTTTAAATTACCAAAGAATTACAGATGCGATTATACTCAGACCATAAGTCATAATTTTGACAATAAAATCATAATATTTTTTAAAAAGTCATAATATTGGAAATATGGAAATACAGATCTGAATTTTATGAGAAAAAAGACATAATATTTTGAGAAAAAAGTAATATTATGAGAAAAAAAAGATGATATTTCGAGAAAAAAAGTATTATAAGAACAAAGTCGTTATATTAGGAGAATTAAAAAAGTAACATTTCAAGAAAAAAAACAAAAAAACAATTTTTAGAATTATTACAAGCAACCAGTCAAAGGGGTGAAAGCACAGTCACTTACAAACTGGGCTGTTTCTGTCGTGCGTCAGTCAACAGGTAACACACAGATTATGACACAGATTATGACTGATCATTCTGTCTTCTCGTCACCGAAATAAATATTGAATCAATTTTTCCCAAGCCACAGATCTTCTGAACATTCTGACATCAAAATGTCATTTTTCAGGGGGGCGCTAGTGAGCACGGATCCATCATTTCCACCTGAAGGAGAAGATACTACAACTGGCCCGCCAGCAGTTTCCTCTGTGCTACAATGGTCAAGCGGTGATGTTCTTGTTCGATTTCATTTGTTCTTCCTGTCTTTGTTATTATTCAACCAGGGCATTATGTTTGTACACTGCTACAATGCAAAATCCTTTTGTATCCTAGTATACCTACCCCAGGTGGTGGCATCACCTTTACTAGTTGGAATGTGCGTGGGCTGGGTCATGTGCTCAAGCGAGCTAAGGTGTTTTCTCACTTAAAATCTCTCTCTGCTGATATAGTGTATTTGCAAGAAACGCATATTAGACCCACAAAGGAAAAGTTACTTAGATGTAGCTGGGCCAATCAGATTTTTCAGTCCACGTTTTCCAGTAAAGCCCGGGGAGTGGCAATTTTGATCCGTAAGACTGTTCCTTTCAGGCGTGTTTCTACTGTGAGGGATCCAAATGGCCGGTTTATTTTGGTAATTGGCTACATTTACTCATTTCATGTCACGCTCCTTAATGTATATGGTCCAAACTTTGATGATCCGGCTTTTTTCCGTAAGATATTTGGCTCGCTGCCTGACCTCTCAGATACACATTTAATTATAGGTGGTGACTTTAACTGTGTGCTTGATAGTCGTTTGGATAGGTCGGCCCAGTCAAAACATTCGTCTACCTCCTCCATGGTTTTGAATGACTTAATGTTTTCTATGAATCTAGTTGATATCTGGAGGCTTGGGCATCCTACAGATAGAGATTATTCTTTTTTCTCACAAATGCACAATTCCTTTTCAAGAATAGATTATTTTTTAATTGACTCCAAATTGATGTCAAATGTGACTGCTTCAAGATATCATAATATTTTAATTTCTGACCACTCCCCAACCTCATTGGTCCTTGATCTTAATCATAAAAAACAGCAGTTTACCTGGTGTCTCCACCCATCATTGTTTTCCGATGTAAAATTCTGTCAATATATTTCTGCTAAAATCTCAGATTTTCTGGAGAGTAATGACAATTCGGAAGTCACAGACTCCACTCTATGGGAAACTTTTAAAGCTGTCATTCGGGGTCACGTAATCTCTTTTGAATCTTCTCTGAAAAAGGGAAGGCGGAAGCGACTGTCAGAAATTGAAATTGAATTATCGCAGTTGGAACTTGCCTATAGGACTTCTTCCACCCCTTCGACCTTACGAAATATTCTTAAACTTAAATATGAATATAACACTATCCTATCTAGTCAGGTATGCAATCAATTGTTTAAGATCAGGCAGAAACACTTTGAGTTGGGGGATAAGCCCCATAAATTACGGGCCCGACAGTTAAAAGGTTTGCGAGCCAGTAGAGCTATCCACAAGATTAAATCAAAGACTGGAGAACTAGTTATTGATCCTAAATGTATAAACGATCATTTCAGGGAATTTTATGCTGAGTTGTACATGTCAAAAGCGAAAGGGAATGTTTCTGATTGGCTGGGGCGTCTAAGACTCCCTAAATTAAGTGAAGCTGCTTGTGATGCTTTGAATTCTGACATTACCACTCAAGAGATTCTGGATGCGATAAAATCATTTCCCAATGGCAAGGCCGTGGGCCCAGATGGTTTCGGGATTGAACTGTATAAAAAATATTCTCTGAAGATTGCTCCCCTTCTTTTGAGGATGTTCAATCATTCATTTGAAACTCAGAAGTTTCCGCCCACATTATACGAAGCCAATATCTCATTATTATTAAAAGAAGGTAGGGATGAAACTGAGCCTTTGTCTTTTCGTCCTATCGCACTACTGAACTCAGACATGAAAATTTTTACCAAATTATTAGCAAATAGGTTAAACAAACACATATCATCCATCATTCACACTGATCAAACTGGCTTTGTCCCTAATAGATTTTCCTTTTTTAATGTCAGAAGATTGATGAATATTATGTATCATAAGTATAGTAAGGGCTCGAGGGTGGCTGCCCTCTGCCTAGATGCGGAAAAGGCATTCGATCAAGTGGAATGGGCATATATGATAAAGGCTTTGGAGAAGTTCGGATTTGGCAGTCAATTTGTATCATGGATCACAATGTTATATGCTCATCCATCTTCCTCCATTCTCACAAACCAAGAAAGATCAGTGCCATTCCAATTACACCGCGGGACACGCCAGGGCTGCCCCCTCAGCCCACTGCTTTTTGCCATTGCTATTGAGCCTCTTGCCTTCAGTATCAGGAATCACCCTTCTATTGAACCCGTCCGGTTGGGTAATGTGGACCACCATATTTCCCTATATGCGGACGATGTTGTTCTTTTCATATCACAACCAGAGAAATCAGTTCCTGTTTTGCTGGATCTTATTAGAACATTTGGAGAAGTTTCGGGATACTCAATTAACTGGCAGAAGAGTGAATTCATGTCATTGGGCGCGGATCTTAACATTGACTTTTTGCATAATCTCCCGTTTAAAATTACAGACAGGCTGAAGTATCTTGGGGTAGTTTTGCCAAAAGACCCTAAACTAATTTTTAAGCTGAACTTTCTTTTAACAGTTGGAGGATAAAGGGTTTGGTTACTCTGAAAGATCTGTATATTAATAAACATTTTGCCACATTTGCTCAGCTACAAAACAAGTTTTCTCTTCCCACAACACATTTTTTCCGATATTTGCAGATTAGGAATTATGTCCGTCAATGTGTGCCTAACTTCGAGTCTCTTCCAGAAGATAAAATTATTTATAAGCTTCTGTTGGGCCCACCTGAATCTAGAAAATTGGTCTCTGCCTTTGTAAATATATTCTTTGAACAAACGGTTTGTGCCTCATACTCTTTGAAGAACTCCTGGGAGGAGGAGCTGGAAATGCAGATAGGAGATGATGTTTGAAAGGAGGGTCTTGGTAGGACCCGATCTTGCTCTATTAACACCAGGCACCAGTTAATCCAATTTAAGGTGATGCACAGGCTTCATTATTCAAAAACTAAACTGCACAGAATCTTTCCCACCATTTCTCCACTATGTGACCGATGTAAATCTGCAGAGGGCTCTCTGACTCACCTCTTTTGGTCATGTCCGAAACTGTATAATTTTTGGCGTAACATATTTAAGTGGTTTTCTGACATGTACAGCTGTGTGTTCGAACCTGACCCAATGATTGCATTGTTTGGGGTTTCTCCTTCTCTACTTAAACATAGAGTTTCAGTGCAAAGCACAATTATGTATGGAATGGTGATTGCAAAGAAAATGATTTTAAAACTCTGGAAGTCAGATACTGTGCCTCAGTTTAAGCTCTGGTTAGGTGAGCTCACTGGTATATTGCATATGGAGAAGGTTCGATATACTATGATGGACAGTCTTCATAAATTTTCAGAAATATGGCAGCCATTTCTGACTCACCTTGATAAATATAACACTGATCTTGACCAGCAAGGGAGTTCATAGGGTGCCATCCACCTTTACCATCTTTGTTTTGTATTTTTGTTAAGATTCTAATGTCAGTGATGCAGCAGTGTACTTAATTATTGTTTTTAAATATGCCCTGTGTTTTGTTTTTGTTTGCTTTTTGTTGTTGTTGTTTGTTTGTTTGTTTTGTTTTGTTTTTTTTTTTTGTGTTCTGTTTTGCTTGCTGTCTTTTTTCTGTAACTTATCTTATACAAAATTCTAATAAAAATATATAAAAAAAAAAAATGTCATTTTTCAGACAATTAACTTTATTGGAGACTGTCTCTGTCTCAGAAATATACTCTCGCAAGATCTCGCAACACAGATCTCTTCTCTGTCGGTTCTGCTCTGGTTTCACTGCTGCAGACGTGGCTTTCCAATGGCAGAAGTTTCGAGAAGTTATACATGAAACCATGAATTAAAAGTTAAAACATGAATAAAACGTAAACTTAAAAAAAAAACAAAAAACTTAAATGTACTTTTTTGCTCAATAATACCATGATTGTTACTATGATTTGACTGTTTTTGGAGGGAAAACAGAGAGTAGGATTAGACTGAAGTGATCTTGTACTGGGTTGACCACACATTAAGCTAGTGGATAAAATACATACAAAATACATAATACTGTAAGGCAACGATCACTAGCCAATCAGAGGCAGAATAGGGCAGGTCATGTCAGCTCTGTGGTAGGATTCATAAATTTGCATCCTGCTGCTGGAGCATAGATAGCTAGTCGAAGGAATGGTGCAAAAACACTTTCTAGTTTTTTTGGCAAACCACCAACTAAAAGGAGCACAGCTGAAGTCCAGCCTGCTCAGGAAGCAGTTGTCCCGCCGGCGACAGCACCAGCCGCAGTAACCGCGCCACCACCGCCGTCACTGAGGAGCCTGCTGCTACCAGGTGTCCAGCTAAGAATGACTTGGCAGCATTTGTGGAGCCTTTCCTGCCATCCAACTTCAATTTTCCTTCCAGACGCTTTGGGAAATAAACTTTCAGCCATGCATGTACACTAACTTGGTTTGCTAAATGGAAGTGGCTTCATTAGTGTGTAGTGTTTTGAGATCTGACTGATGAAGACAGTTGCTGGCCTGCAGCTCAAGGTAAGATATTTGGTTTATTATAAGCTGCCGCCGAGCAGTTCAATCGTCAGTTGTCAATAACTTTTAAAATCACACTGATACCTTTGGTGAAAAATGTGCATATTTGGATATGTTCTTGTGTGCTGTGCGCAATGGGTCGTTGGACACGTGTATTGCAATGTAATGGCATTATTGTGAGCTATTATTGTGCAATAGCATTTGTATTACTGATTTTCTGTTTTACAGACATGGCTGCTGCTGCTGCTGCTGCTGCTGCTGCTGTTTTGGTCTGTGTTGTAGTAGATTCGTTGTAGGCTTATGTTGAATTTGTATGGAGGGACACACAATATGGAGTTTTATAAAATAAGCTCCTCCCATTACAGCAGCCCCAACATAAAACGTCTTCCTGCAGCCCTGTCTGTCACCTGGGTTTACTAAATTGAAAGTGTCCTGTTCAGTTAACTCTGCAGGTCCATGATGGCAGAGAAATTGTCAGATATTGTGACTTTCTTGAAAGGTTGAAGAAACAATCAGTTTGACTGATGGTACTGTTCTGAATAAATGATGAACCTGTCACTCAGTCAGTGTCCTTGTAACTCTGATAGGATCTCTGATAGGATCTTTTAAAGTTTCATTGTCTTGGCCATTATTAGTAACCAAATTATTCTGGGTAGCACTTGATAGCCATTCTTGACTGAGACAGAATGCATGTTAATTTTCTTTACAGCAATTTATGCATGTCCCTTTTTACTGTCGTTTAGCCCCTCTTTGAAAAAAAACCCCAACTAACTTCTTAACTGCTGGTGTGTTAAAATGTGTTACTACTGATGTCACATCTCATGCCTGTTTATCTTATTATTAGCTTCTTCAGCTAAAGCTATCTTCCTGATAGGTAGAAGAAATGAGCAGCATGGAAGTGTTAGTGATCATCCATCCATCCATCCATCCATTTTCTATACTGGGTCGCGGGGGCTAGTGATCATTACTGGCCTATTTAGTTTGATTGCCTATACATTTTTTTCTTGGCCCTGCAATAAGCAGTGTCACACCTCCGTTTGAGTCCAAGATGCTTTTGTTTTTATTGCTCCATCATTTTACCAGATGAAAAATTATGAATATCTTGTCCATCATTTATACTAATTTCATGGAGGAATGGCCTTGTTGTGTTTTTGGAACAATTGAGATTTTGGATAGAGGTTAGAGTAAATGACACGTTCATATGGTGCTTGTGTACACAGTATTTATAAAGGTGGGCCTGCCAAAGGGTCTTTTAGGACTGAGGTGTCATTGTGGAATCCTACAGAAAACAAGTGCACATTGTCAAGAGCTATTTACATATTTTCAAGTATCTCATTTCGTAATGCTGAATACAGCTCTACAGCACTATGTGCATCCACAGGAGGGCTCCAACCATTTTCACCTTGTAGAAGAATGCAGAGCTCAAAACCAGTCTCATCACAGGGATACTGTCCTTTAGGGGAGCACTCCTCCTTGCAAACAGCAACCTCCTCGGGGAGAACAGACCTGAGTTTGTCCTCTGCAGCTCCATAGAGAACATGAGATGATCCTCTAGCTGCTGTACTTACACAGGAGTAATAATCAGAACTTCAACAGCAGATCATTTAACCTACATTATCTAGGACCAAGGACTATTGTAACACAGACAAACTGCACAGAAGGTCTGTTTAACAAATACAATTATATTGCTTCATGAAAGTGGCTCTGAGGCTTCTTCTTCTTTAATTATGTGAATCAAAAATGTAAAATGAGATCACTAGATTTCAGTGATCTAATTTTCCATAATAATTCAGGAACAACTGAGGAACAATTATGTTAATATTTTTTGTAAAGGCAGACAAACCTAAAAACCTGTCACTGAATCATAAGAAACTTTCAGAGTGACATAAAAAAAATGTTGTTTTTACCTCTTTTGGGGGGGTTCAAGCCTTAATCAGGGGGGTCAGATCCACCTAATTATCCAGTAATTCAAAACTTTGGTTTTGATTTGATTTATATTTTTTTGTGTCTGGCTAATCAGTCTGATTGTCCAAATAATGAATAATAAAAACTGAAAACTGCAGGTCAGGTTCAGTCTATGAATAGTGTAATTAAGATGTGCAATTTAGTTTTAGATTTAAACATTTTTAGAAAAAAGGAAAATTTAAAAAATTGAAAAGTTGAGAAATCTTTTATTCCTGTTAATAACATGAAAGGTAACATCTGACTGTGTGGTTTGTTGACGACAACAAGCTCGGTAAAGTGATCAGAAAATGGCTGACATGCCCAAGGAAAGAACGAGTCCAGACTTGCCTCCTTTGACCAATGTGGGAGTGGATTACTTTGGACCCAGTGAGGTCAAGAGAGGACATGCTATGGTCAAAAGATATGGAGTAATCTTTATTGCATGGCTTGCAGAGCTGTACATTTGGAGATTGCTGATTGCTTACTCTCTGAACACTGACTCCTGTATTAATGCCATAAGAAGATTCATGTGTCGCAGAGGCCAAGTGTGTCATTTGAGGTCAGACAATGGTTTTTTGTAGGAGCAGAGCGAGACTTTAGAGAGGCCCGGGCTGCTCTAGATCACAGCAAGACTCAAAGTGCTCTCCTGCAAAAGGGGATGGATTGGACCTTTAACCCCCCTGCTGCCTCCCATCACGGCGGTGTATGGGAGGGACTCATCAGAGTGGTCCGAAAGTTGAATCTCCAGGTGAAAACAAAGCTCGACAAGTGGTTTCACCATGAGGAGGAGTGTTTTTTTCTTGTTTGAGCACTGGCCAGTACGACAAATAACACATTAAATAGTTCTTATTGGTGAATATTTATATTTCAGAAAGCTGAAGCACCTGAAGCCAAATCATCATTACGTCAGCCACTATCCAGAGCTCATAATCCACTTCAGACCACTTATTCATTTGTGGACATTAAGATTTGAGAGCAAGCACACTTACTTCAAAAAGTGTGCAAAACGTCATCATTTTAAAAACTTGTGCTGAACTCTTGCAGAGAGGCATCAGCTCCTCCAGGCGAATCTTAATCAAGCTGTGATTTTGCTGCATGACACAACTGTGAAAGGCACAAAATACAAAAAAAAACCCCAACAAAAACATGCTGGTTGTTGTAGATGAGAGTTGTGAGGCCTGCTGCTTGGAAAGCACCACTGTTACCTGTCATTATTATTGATAACACCATTACCGACACAGCTGTTCCTGGTCTCTCTCTCTCTCTTCTCTCCTCTCTCCTCCCCCCACCCCCTCTTTCTATCTCCTCCTAAACCCAACCGGTCGAGGCAGACGGCCCCCACCCTGAGCCCGGTTCTGTTGGAGGTTTCTTCCTGTTAAAGGGAGTTTTTCCTCCCCCCTGTTGCCAAGTGTTTGCTCTTTGTGGGAACTGTTGGGTTTTTCTCTGTAACAAAGTAAGGTCTTGACCTTACCCTGTAAAGTGCCTTGAGATAATGTATATTATGATTTGGCGCTATACAAATAAAATTGAATTGAATTGAATTGAAAGATTCAGCGGTGAATAATAGCACTGAACACCGTAAGGCTCTGTTTCTCCATGACGTAGGTGTTTATGGCTTCACCCCAGCTCAGAGAGGCTACTGTTGTGTTCAACAGGATGACCTAGGTGATTATTACCTTTTACCAGAGTATGCATTCAGGTCTTCACCTGCTGCACCACGGCAGATGGTGAGACAGACGAGATGAGGAAGTACGAGCTAAGCCAAAATGATCACAGTGTCTCATGGTTTGCAAAAAAAAACAAAAACATTGTCAATACCCAAACAGTTTTGCTGATCAACTTGACAACGGTCAGCGTTTAGGAAGGAGATACACATCACTCCTAATCCAGGTTAAAAAAATCTGATCAAACACCTGAACAGCACCAGCAGATTGCGACAGCATCATTCATCCAGCCATGGAGAAAAGTGAGAAGAGGACCCACTGACATGTATGGCTGCACCAGATTCCAGCACAGCCTCCCACCAGAGGAGACTGGATGGTATAAATGGGACTGAGAGAGCAAAGGTAAAGCAGCAAAACCATGTGGCCACACCTGTTCACCCAGAAAAGACTGTTCTCACTTTGAGTCTCTCACTGATGTCCCTGTGTTCTGTGCACATGAGCTTGTAATGGAGGAGTATGGTACAGCCACTGTGGAACTCTTCAACACTGAACCCACCAGTGCAGGAGTCAGTGAAATTCTGTGTGGGTGAAGATGTGGTGCTGTAATTTTGTTTTGATGGATTCTCAGAATCTATTATAGGACTAATCCTTTTTGGCCACTCACCACAATTAATTTCAAACATGGACTAAAAAAGCCATACATTTGAGAGAGGTTTCAGGTGAGACTGTGTGAGGCTGCACTCAGTCCTGGGTGGTCAGCCTTGAGGGCCACATCATATGTGAGGGGGTCCCGCTGACATTCAAGTGGTTGGCTAGTTCATGGACGACAGTATTTTGAATAGGCTGCATTCCGTTTTGTTTGGCAATGCTGTGAACGCACCCTTAAGTCACATGACAAGCTGCAGGTTGGATGATTTAAACTCTGAAGAATGTGAGTTACATTGTCCTTTAAAGGTCTGTAAGTCATCGTTGCCTGCTAACTGAGATTTTATCAGGTTTACAGATGAACTTGTTTTAAACTGTTGCATGATGGGTAGGCATGTTTGGTTCCGGTGCTTGCTAGCTTGTTTAGCTTGTGGCTAAAGGTTTAAGGTTTGTGATTCAAATGGAACAAAGGTTTCAGATGTGTTGGTTCATTGCTGAGATCATAAATGTGTCTCAGGAGGTTTAAGTACCATATCACATTAATACACAAGTCCAGCTCTGCAGATTAATGGATCATAGCTTGATGGATGTTCCAGTTCCTCCATCTTCACGTCATTATCAGTCATTATACAACATGCCTGTCCTTGCTGGATGCTGCATCCTGCTCTGCCCTACTGTCATGTTGTTGTCAGTCTGCATGTCTAACTGCCTACAACTGAGAAGTCGTTGTGCTCAGTAATGAGCATCTAAGTCCATCGTTTGAATTTTTAAATGAAGTAAATGATGTGAATACTCGTCAATCACAGACACAAGAGACGGTTATGATGCTGAAACACTTTTAATGATCATTGGAGCAGAGTGAAGAGCACTGTACAGGTTGCTGCATGAACAGTGTATGTGGGAGGGAAAGAGGAGGATGAAACTAAGTGTTACTATGATCCAACCACAGTTACAACAGACAAGTTAAAGTCTTCATTTGTTTCACAAAAACTGGTGATTCTGTGATACATAGAAAAAAATGTGTAATTTTATTTTGGATACTAAGATACTAAGTCATTTTCTGATTGGCTGACAGTGAAAAACAATCACAACACATCTGGATATATTCTCCCTAAAAAATGGACTTAAATCAGAGAAGATGCATGCAGACATTTTTTGTGGTTCTATCATTTTTTCCCATGATTGACGACGATCACGGGAAGCTTGCTGACACAAGCCCACTCTCCCTTCACCACTCCACATTTGCTGTGCCACTTGCAGGGTCTTTTCGAACAGGTCACCGTCCCTGCATGACACAAGCAGAGCTGCTGACAGCCAGAGTCGGCGTAGAATGTCTTTCTAGGCTCCCTGTACTGACCGTTGTAGTGGCAGCCGCACGAAGCCAGCAGATCACAGCGACCCTAGAACCAAGAGTCATAAGTCAGGATGCATTTTTGTCAACATGAGCTTTTGTTTGAATTAATCAAAACTTAATTAATTAACATTGTTGTGTTGACCTCTCAGTCACATGGTTAGCATGTGTCAGTGTGTCACATGAGTCAACTGAGCAGCCAGATCGCAACAGACACACAACAGTGTTTCAAGAGTTTAGTTCAAAACAGAGAAAATATGCTACTAATTTTGTTCCATAGCTCAATAGATAAAACAGTAACTGATCATTTTAACACATAAGAGAAAACAAACAAGGTATTGTGTGAATTATTTTGTTAGCCTCTCATGGTCTGATAATAATTTACCTGTTCTGTTCATAATGAAAAAAAAATGCTTATTTTGACTCAGGGTAGATTCTATGTTCTACACAAAACAAAACTCAACAACTATATATAACCATTATATATATAAATCCATCAGAATGAAGAGGTGCTCTGCTTTGGAGAACATGACCGTATGAAGTTTTGTTCCCAAGCACAATGAAGGAGGTTCGGATAAAAAACAACGCATGGACAAAGGCGTCTGACATCATCAAGTGAGCTCAAGAGGTGTAATCATGACTTGAGTCATAGCATTTAAAACACTATTCTGAACAAACTTGCTAGCATCAGGTCATCTGCCTCAGATCGCCCACGGACTTCAACAACTTTGTGCTCTGTAAGGTGCTGAGCCTGTAGGGGCCTCAGGATCCAGCTCTCCTGAGCATTTTGTTGTATTAAATACAGTTAACAATGTGACCAAGGCTACATCCACACTACCACGTTTTAAAATGAAAACTCCATATCAGAAATGATCTGTGTCCATACTAACACATCTGAAAACGCATACATGTGTGACCATTCACAGACACTGAGCATGCAGGAAGCAGATTGTCTACTCTCAGCAGCTGCTAGAAAAGACAACAAGGTCAGTAACACTTGTGATTCATGTTTTCACCAACGGTAGCCGAGGCTGATAAGAGCCAATTTCCAAAGGTCTCTGTTTTTGTCTGTCCAGACTACAACACAACCCTGGAGTTTTAGATTAAAACGGGTCCAGCAGCGTTTCTGAAACTCCGGAGTAGTACGGACGGGAGGTGAAAACGCAGCCTAAAGACGCAGGATTCACTGCTGTTGAAGTTACTGAACAACAGGTGATCAGGTGGACTGACTCAGGACATCTCTAAATAAAAGAATTGCTTAAATAGCACTGGAGAACAATTTGAAAAAAAAATTCTGTTGAGTTAGATTTTTATGCTGATTACAACTAAAATTGGCATGCTGATTCCAAAATTGCAGTCAGTTTTTTTCTAGCACGTCAAGTTTTTTCTCCACAGCTTACCCTCCAGATAAGCAAAGTTCCACTGATCAGCTGTAGTAAGACTTGCCAGCTGATTACGATTGGACTCATCAACAGCTACGTGGCAACTCGTTTGTGCAGTCACAATGAGACAGTGCGGTGAGAGGAGTGTGCAGCTCCCAATAGGTCAGTACCAATGTTCCCTCTAATGTTTCATGTGTCTGGGCACACACAAGCTCCCTGAGCACACTGAGGACCATTGTGAGCAACATCAGAGGTGCCCGCTGTGGCCACACACCAGTATCACACCTGATCAACACCTGGGATCATAGCAAGTTAGATGGCTTATTAAAAGAATCAAATTACAGCAGCAATTTCCATTCGTTTACTTTTAATATAAGTGATTTGGCCCACTTAAAATGAAATGCACTGTTGTTAGCTAGCTAACTTGCACGGCGCCACGGCGCGTATGGGAAGGGCACCTACGCAAGCAATGTCAATGCTGTGATTGGCTGCGTAGCGTAAATGAACCGTATCGTATCATTGGCTGGACATCTGTCACTCACTGTGTTACACTGCAAAAAGTTACAGAAAAAAAATGTTATTGCTCTAATTAATTCACAGTTTATGTTGAATTTTATTTTATGCGCTGTCAGACCTAACTCAACAAAAATTGTGTTCCCCAGTGTAGTAGCAGGAGTAAAGCTCATGTTAGCTGAGGAGGATTACCTGATTCATCAGGTAACCTTGGTGACACACACAGCCCTCACTGGGTGGAGCTTTACACTGAACAGGTGCAGACAGAGAGTTGCAGCTGACAGGACAACCAGGAGCAGAGACACTGTACACACTGTTGGCTGGACACTGCATCCCTGAGAGACACACACACACACACACACACACACACACACACACACACACACACACACACACACAGAATATTAGATTACACACAGAAATACAACTTGATAATAGTGAAATATGATGTTGGCACAGTGACTCAGGAGGAGAGGAAGTGAGCAGGGTCTGAGCGTCTCCACCTCCTGTACGACTCTTGGCCTTGACTGCAGCCATCTGAACATGGTCACTTACTACAAACTGGCTCTTTTCTTTTTAATGTTTGGAAATTCAGCAACTTGCTGGAAACCAGTCAACATACTGTTTAAAAGTAAAGTCACATGCAGCATAAAGCTCTGGGTAGATAACAAGTGGCCTCCTCTGTCTTCACTGTGCGATGTTCAGTTAATCATCTGAATCTGTT
This sequence comes from Trachinotus anak, assembly GCF_046630095.1. NCBI lineage: Eukaryota > Metazoa > Chordata > Actinopteri > Carangiformes > Carangidae > Trachinotus > Trachinotus anak. The sequence goes on from NW_027273883.1 coordinate 26,538,263, forward strand.
CTACTTAATTAATACATGTTATTTTTGCTGGGGAAATAACAAGAACCAGAGCAAGTCTGACCCGACGTAATGGATATAAAGTTGTAGAGGTGTATTATGTAAAAATGTGATGGGTGTATGTGTGTGTATGTGAGTTTGCATGGGGAGAGTGAAGAATAAAGTATAGTAATGAAACCTGAATATAAGTGTAGAAAAAAATGTAATATAGAACTAGATAATATAATTAATAATTAATAATTATATAATAATTCTTTATATCATTTAGTGTTTATCCAATTGAGTGATGCTGTTACAACCATTATATACAATGTGATATATAGTATATAATATGTATTATTTATATAATTTTTTACAATTATCCTAAATATACCATTAAATAGTATAATATATACTATTATATTACTTAATATTTTTTTATTTATATAATAACATTATGTTATAATACGACAATAATAAACCCCCCAAACACACATCTTGTGCCATGTTTTAATTAAGTCCGTCAATGAAAACTAAACTGTCTCCATGACAACTGAGCAGACTGCATCTACAGAGGAAGGCCATGTTGTTGAAAGCCTGGGTTTTCAGGAGTTAGAGGTTGTTTGTGTTGTAGAGAACGATCTGTTACTTACAGCAGAACTTCTCTGTCCTCCATGGCTTCACACGGCCGCCATTTCTCTGACACTCCTCCACGTAGTCACTGATGATGTCACAGGCTGATTCCTGTTTCCCGTTATTCAGCACCATGTCGTAGATACAGTCTTCTCGGTACAGCTTGGACTCTGCTCGGGCCACACAGTCGGCCAGCGGCCCGTCCTTTGCCGTGATGACGTTGCAGGCTGATGTGTAGCTGGGCGGTGTGAAGTCAGGGGGGAAGGGCTTAGCACAGTCCTTACCTGGCAGCAGAAAACCATCGACAGCACCAGATTGTACATTACACAGACACGTTTGATGTTACACACAAATTACTGTAAGTGCTTAAACAGCATGTACTGTACATGTAATTTTACCCACAGCAGATGCTGCTGGGTTTAAAGTTTAAATAGCAGGTGATTCACTGACACTGAGTTAGAAACGACTGAAACATCTGATATTTGATCTTCAGCAGTACAAACTTCAACCAGTCCAACAGTGACCCCTGTGTTGACATTGCTCTGCTAATAATAAAAAACATCTAATAATTGTGATGAGTATGATGTGTATTTGCAGACTGCTCTTTCAGCTTATAACCAATCCAGACATTGGTTACATTGTAATGCAGCTTCAAACTGTCCTGTTTAGTAAAGCTTATAGTTAGGGCTGGCTCGGGTATGTCCTGGCCCATCCCTTAGTTATGCTGCTATAGAGCTAGACTGCTGGGGAATTCCCATGATTCACTGGGCGCTCTCTCTCTATTTCTGTCTCTCTCTCTCTCTCGATGACCTCATGCCATTAACTTTGTATTTTTTTTCTCTCCCGTAGTTTGTGCTTCTCCTCTCTCTCCCTCTCTCTGTCCTCATTCTGCAGGTCTCTCTGCCTCTGGAGCAGCAGGATCCAGATCCACCACTACTCATCTTTACTGTTAACCACTGTTACCTGTCATTATTATTGATAACACCATTACCTACACAGCTGTTCCTGGTCTCTCTCTCTCTCTTTTCTCCTCTCTCCTTCCGCCACCCCCCCTTTTTTCCTCCTAAACCCAACCGGTCGAGGCAGACGGCCGCCCACCCTGAGCCCGGTTCTGTTGGAGGTTTCTTCCTGTTAAAAGGGAGTTTTTCCTCCCCCCTGTCGCCAAGCGCTTGCTCTTTGTGGGAACTGTTGGGTTTTTCTCTGTAACAAAGTAAGGTCTTGACCTTACCCTGTAAAGTGCCTTGAGATAATGTATATTATGATTTGGCGCTATACAAATAAAATTGAATTGAATTGAATTGAATAGTCTCAGCCTCAGTTTATTGTGTGATATTAATAAATCAGATGTGACGAACCTGTTTCATGCTGTTTGTGATGAAAGGTGCTGCCGTGTAGGAATTACATGAGGTCACCAGCAAGCTGTATCCTGCTTTACCTAAGGTTGTGTTTGTGTGTTTGTGTGTTGTTGTTGTTGTAATTCACTGACACAGGCTTGACATAGATGGCCGAGGAGGAAATGCATGGTTCTGAAATTGTTTGATGCTGCAGCTTCGAGACTTGTTTCATGTTTATGGATCACTGATTATTGATTGATGAGCAGGAAAATCCAATGTGTCTGTTTAGAAATAAAACTAGAAAACAACAAAGTGGACTGCAACAGCAGGGCCAGCCCCAAAACCTCAAATGTCTGACTGACTGATCATATTTCCACCACTAGTCAGCTTTATGTCTCCTCACAGAGTTGTAGTTTCTGGATCCATCAGGTTCTTTCAGGGTGTGTTCAGAGCCGCAGTGTTAATAACTCAGCTCATTAGCTCTAGCTCTAGAGACTTGTTTCCAAAAAGACTGGATATAAACCTGGTCCTGGTCTGGACCATGTCTGGATGCCGACCGGGGGCTCAGGTCTACACCTCTTGTTCCAGGGGGAGCTTCAATACACTGAGCCCCGCTTTCATGACAGCAAATGAACTACTGTGATTACATGAATCATTATTACTAAAGGAGAGAGAGAGAGAGAGAGAGAGAGAGAGAGAGAAGTCATCACTAACGAGGCTCTGTACTAAAATCCAGCTGTGACCAGTTCTAGAGATCAAACAGAGGAGTCAGACATAAAGAGCTGCCTCTGATAAAAGTCTGTTACATTCTGGAGTCCAGGTCAATGAAGTGTTGTGGATCCAGACACAGACAGAGAGACAATAAGAACGATAGCCTGTGTATACTGGGCGCTCCAGTAGCTCTCCTGGTAAAGAGCATGACTTTTGGGCTTAGTCCTCGCCACTGCGGCGGCTTGGATTCGAGTCTGGCCTGTGGCCCTTTGCTGCGTATCATCCTCATTCTCTCACTATGACTGTAATAAAGGCAAAAGCCTTAAAAAATAACTTAAAATAAGAAAGACACTGTGTCTCTTTTAACTTTCTCTCTGATCATTTTACAGTTAATCAGCCTAACACAGCTCAGTCTTTAACTGATGTGTTTGGTGATTTTGTCAGACCACGTTGTGGTTATAAAATCAGGATTTGATTATAGGCGGTCCAGACTTACTGGGTTTTGATGTAGTCTTGTTTATATTTTATTGTAAATGTTTTTTGTAAAAATGTTCTATTTTTATTCAACCCCCCTGACCTGCAGTACTCACTTTGCTTTATCTTCTTTATATTTCTTCTTCTTCTATGTTTATCGTCATGAAAACCGTCTGGGCAACAAACCTGATTCTGATTCTGATCAGTGACGTTGTGACGTTCATGTAAAGTGACTCAGGTGTTAATGTAGATGTGAGCCCGACATGTAAAACTGACATCACATGTATGTAACAGGTGTGTGAGATGAAGATGAGTAGCTCTTCATCAGCTGCTCACACTCATGAGAGCAGCCCTCCACGTTGGCCAGCCACTGGCTGACCCCAAACTCGTTGCCGTCAGACGTCAGCTTCCCACTGGGCAGCTTCAGATCATCAGCGGGGTTACTGTTGAAGTTCCCACAGAGACCACAGGTCACATCATGGTAAGTGGTGGCCAGCTCCACCCTCACTGCGCTCGCAAAGTCAAAGGAGACCTTTAATGATGTGGGATATAAAGGAGAAGTCACATACATGAGTTATACACCAACACAGTGAATGACTTTTCTGCCATGTGTTCGTCGTAGTTTAGCTTAGCATATTTTAGCTTAGCACAGGGAAATTATCCTCCAAAGCTTTGGCATTGTGTGCATGTGTGCACATTTAACACGGGTTCATGTGGCTAAATGAGCAGTTAACTCATTATACATCAGAGCCGTTTGCTGAACAACAGCAGCTGTAGATTTTTTTAAGAAATCAAAAACAGTTAAATGCTGAGATCCAACCTGAGCCTCAGGTGTAAACACTGAGGCCTGTTCCACACTTCAAACAGATATTTCATGGTCAGGACTTCACTTTAAATGTTAAAGGTTTGTATTTTACTCTTTGTTGATATCCATAAGAAGATATATGTGTGGTTTTAAGAACCCAAAACCAAAAACAGACGTTCTTAGTACTTAATACGTAATACAATAATCCAATAAAAATATAGCAGATTTCAGGTAAACACTCAGAGAAACCAAATCCTGCAAGGTTGGATGGTGGGTCCAGGTGGGCGGGGCTTTGGGCATTGCTGAGGGCAGTTACTGCTTTGTTGTGACATCACAAAGTTCCAGATGTCCTGACGGCTGGTTTTAAGGCTCAGTTTCTGAATACAGGCTGTGTGCATTTCTCTGTGGACTGAGGCTTTGATACTTTCACAGTATTAATATAGAACCTAGACCTGCTTTAGAATCACAAACACATGGACATCTACCTTTAGACTGGATGGACCTTTAAACATCGCTGAGGTTTAGGTCAGCTTATTCATCTCTACAGAAATTTAATTTTCCAGGCATCAGATTCATGTGTTATGGGACATTTATTTAAATAGCAGCAAGAAATCCAATGTGAAAATAAACATCCCTATGTGACCACTGGAGGCTCTGTTGCACTTAATTGTAAGAGGGGATCATATAATATCCAGCAGGAACAGGAGGGATGATCACAGCAAACATGACCTGCTTCACTTTTCACAGACAGCAGGCTGTTTGAGGAGAATCTCCCTCGTCACCTACAACTGGCTCGTTCACACAGTCACATAGTTTGCTTTCAACAGGAGTATTACAGAAATGTTACAAGGTCCAACCTATAAGACTGAGGAGGAGCTCAGGATGTGTGGTTTTAACTGTTGGAAAGGCAGGAGGTCAGGGAGGAACTTGACTGAACTGCAGGAGGGATTTTCCTCTTGAGTGGCAAAGACTGAAAACACTTATCAAAAAGGTAAATATCAGGTCCAGGTTCAGACCCAGGCTGATGTGAGAGGTCTGAGAAGGGATGTCTATTAATGTGGTGTGGTCTTAATTATAAATACTGAATAATTGTGCATGTGTGATTGTGTGTGTCTGTACCTTCAGAAAGTGTGTCTCGATGACAGCCAGTCTGTGTCTGCGATAAACCTGGACCAGGGACTGATTGTTTGAAACTGGCAGGGAGTTTTTCACCCCGTTCACCTGTGGAACACACACACACACACGCACAGGTCGTTTTGGTTGTGTTTTTAAACCAGGGCTTGGAGTGTTAATGGTGAACCTGTGTCAACCAGCCTGAGTGAGTCTTATCAAACACACTGCTTTTAGGGAAGTTGCCCTTATATGGGATATGATGTCATGCAATCTGGCGGGAATCCTTAGATTCATCTCTCTACACCGAGAAGCTGGTCACAAACACTGATACACACTGAGAAAAATACAGACTCACTGTTGTAAAGCTACAATAAGACACAAGTTACAATGAATATAATGCCATAGTCCAGAAATATAACAACACATGAAACATCATGAGTAACGTCGGGAAGAATCGTCATATGGATGTGAAGTGAGTGTTTGCTCCAGGTCGGTGTGCGGATGTGATAAACTCTTTAACTCTGAGCCTGATGATGTTTCTGTATCAGTGTGTTTTTATCACGGACATGACCTCATTGATGTGATGTGAAAATGAGTGATAGAAAACAGATTGTGCAAGTGTTACCTTTTTTTTGTGTAGCTACACTACATTGGGCCATCCCTAGTACAGGGCTGTGTGTGTGTGTGTATGTGTGTGTGCGTGTCTCACCAGCACGCTGCCTGGATAATCCACGGACAGTGTGTATGTGACACCATAGACTTTAACAGTCACCACTTTAGCATACGACACTCTTCTGTTGCCACGGTTGTTGTTCTCCAAGCTGACCTTCAATCACCAACAGAAGAAGAAGAGGGAGGGTAGAGAGGAGGAGAGGGGACGAGAGGACGGGATGGAGGAGGACAGAGGAGGATGAACGTGACAAATAAAACATATGATTCACTCAGGATCCATTTGTTGTTTGACACAGACACAGGCCTGACTCAGGGAGGTGTATCAGTGGAGGAGAACAAGTATCAGTAACACAAAGAAAACATGATCCAGCTTCACTGAAGTAACAGAACAAAAGTATCATCAAAGGTATCAAAAACAAAGCAAAGAATTATTATAGTGACAGTAAGAGAGCTCCGTGTCCTGACTGACAGGTCACTGTGCTGATTTCAGCCCTGGTCATGAGCTGAAATCACGTGTCAGTGATTCTCATCCAAACAAACATGTAGTTATGGTTTTCAGTGACTGTGTTGATTCTATCAGTGTAACATGGCTGTACAGTGGACATGGTGTCTGGATGAGAGCTGCTCTTCTCCCCCGCTCACCTCAAAGTGCTGCAGACCTTTAGTTTTTCCACACACACTGGCCAGGTTGTAGACACAGTTGCCCTGGAAGTCGAACTTGCGCCCGTCGAAGGTGGTGAAGTGCGGGTCTCCGCGTGCAGAGCAGGTTTTAAAGCTGATTGGGAAACAGTCTCTGACACCGTCCACAATGCTGCAGGCCTCTCCAGTTTTACACTTAGTCTGCTCACACTTCACCTTTTGAGTCGCTGCGACACACACACACCTCTGCTCGCACCGTGAGTCAGCCCAGAACTCCTCACCTGGCAGGTAATAATGGCCGTCGTAGTCACAGCCACAGCCCTTCACCTTGTGGACACACCTGAGGAAAAACAGCAAGAACCGCTAAACAACAAACTCTCAGTCGGGATGAAAACTGCTGCTGCTCGGGTGTGTCAGGACTCCTTCAAAATAAAACACATCACTGCTTCAGATCTGTGCATGCTTTGCTGGACATCTTAGGACGGAGAGCTGTCGGCCTGTGTACTGACCAGCTGGGACCGGACTGAGCTACAGCAGCTTTCTGACCCATGGACCTTCTCGTCCTCACTTGGTCTTGGTGTCATGGACTCTTGTTTCTGACCTTAGTCCACTTGTGGACATAACTGACATTCAATAACTGTACAGACTGACATGCATATGTGCACTGTATTTCATTTTGTGCATTTGTTTTTGTTTTGTGGGTGTGTTGTGAATAAGAAAAATTTCATAAATAAATAATTAAATAACTAAAAAAAAAAAAAAAACAAAAAAAAAACAATGTCACACAACCACACCTATCTCAACATAGTGCTGTTCACAGGAATATTACAGATGAACAGTCACAGCCAGAAAAGACTGTTGGAGGTGATTAAGAACCACAGAGGCACAGTGAGCAAAGTTATAATAATACCTGTTTGCAAGGAGGTGAAAAGAAAACTGGACCCAGTGACATTTATTATATGAATGACAGAGGTTTAAAGACATGGGTGAAACCGTTGTACTAACTCTTTTCCACTGCGCACGTATCCATCGTCACAGACACAGCCCTCCACACAGGCCTTATGGCACACCTCTGGCTGCGGGCCACAGCTGGCTGGACAGGCTGAGCCACACACCTTGTAGTGGCTGTGGGGGGGACACTCAACAGCTGGAGGCAAAACAAGAGTGAGGGACAGGTGAGACCAGAGAGAGAGGACAGGACCGGTCTGCTGTACAGACTCTAATGAACCTCTGTCTCAGAGTAGACGAGAACTGTCCTCTCAGGTGTAAGTGACAGTGTAAGGTAATGAGCTGAACGTACGTGTGTGGAAACTAAACCTGCACATGAAGTGTTCAGAGGCAGCAGTAGAAAGAAAATGAGTAAATTACACAGATTTGTCATCTCTTAGCAGCGTAGCTGTGAACGTAGCAGTGTAATGTTTGTTGACTTTAAGCTACGACTAAGACTGAAGTTCCTGTGTCTCTGAGCTTCAGCTACAGTCCAGACGAGGAACCAGGAAGATTAACAACACTGAGGTGGGAAAATACAGGATTCTACATTGTCTCTGTGTCAGTGAATGGTAAATATGTTGAAGATTAACAGAGAAGAGATTTTAGGATATTTTTCCTCTTTACTGCACATTGGATCAGTTTAGTGTCAGTTCAGAAGAATAATCCTAAAACTTGTTCAGACAGAAGGAGAAAGGTGAGGATGTCCAGACAGAGAGCAGAGGATGGAGGAGAGAGACAGACAGCACAACACCATGAGACAGGACAGGACCTGGACGCCCGGTGGGGGATGAAGGCTCTGTAAGAATCACAGCACACCACAGATCTACATTATGTAACTCACGGCAGTCAATCAGATGTCTCCATGGTGGCATGGACACTCCAGCTTCCTGGCACTCTGCCAGGTAACTGCTCAGGGCTTCACACAACACCTCGTGCCGTCCTTCGTTGATGCAGACATCATACAAACAGTCTGACACAAACTCTGCGACTGGCAATCGGCTGTGGCAGGCGGCGAATGGCCCCTTCTTATCGCTCAGGATCCCACAGAACTTTGGACCAGTGTACCTGGGGAGGGACAGAGGAGATGATTACTGTCAGATCATATACAAATATATCTGATAACTGGGCATCTGTTTTTAACACCCGTGTCGGTCGGTCGGTCCACCACGTTTGTCCTGAACATCTCACCAGCTACAGGAGAGCTCATTCAGACCTGAGGCTGAATCCCTCTGACTGTGGTGACCCCCACACCTTCCCTCTGATACACCTGTCACCAGGTCTGGGGTTCAGAGTGAAATGTGCTCTTACAGGGATGAGGCACCTTACAACACACACTTGGTTTAAGTGTAGAAGCCCCTGTCTAAACCCCCAGCCACCCTCCTCCCTCCCAACTCAGTTCCCTTTAGGAAACTTGACAGTGAAATAGTAGCATCAGTGATTGACCTGTTACCACCCCAGAATCTCCACTAGTCCACCTGTGTCTCCAGACAAGTGAATTAAGCAAAAGCCGTCACTCAGAGCCGGAGCCTGACCTCGCTCCACGGGGGTCCAGTTTATCTGTGACCCTGCAGCTGAGGAAGGGGAAGATCTGCTGGTCCAGAGAACATGAGGATGAGTCTCAGCAGTCAGAGCAGACATCCCACCATGCCTCCCACCCATTCATTACACCAGTGAAGGTTGGTACCCTCTCCCCCCAAACACAGGTAGAGGCTCTGATGCAGGGTGAGACTGGGACTGCTCTGCTGGACCGGACAACCAGCACATTGAAGATGATCATATCACGGAACGAGGCTCAGGTGTGACCTTAGCTTCCAAAACCTTCCAGAGCACAGGGGACGATTTCTTTAGAGGGGGAGTAACATGAGGCTGTGGTTAGAAAAGCCAGGGGTGATACCTACTATCACTCCAGGACATAGTGCAGCATGTTACATTTCATTTCCATTAGTCTGGGCCTGTGATTTGTTTTAGTGCTAATTAGCAAATGTTAGCTAGCATGCTAAAGTAGAAGCTAAGTTAAAATTTAATTTTGTTTTTTGCCACAAACTCGTCCTTCAAAAACCACATTCATCGTATAATCCTCTAAATTATGTTTCATAATCAGTTAAACTCAACCTGAACGTTACCTTTGACGGTCCTCATCAGAGCACTTAGGACACACCCCCTCACAGTGATGGTAGCAGAACGGGTCACCGTCGGGGATGCTCCACGTCCCCGCCCACTGCGTCACATTAACAGCTTTGCTGCCTCCGGCCGTCGTCAGCTCATCCTCCTTGTTGCCGTTGTAGTTTCCGCAGAGACCGCCGACACTACCATAGTAACTGCTGCTGATGGACACCATGACAAGTGTGGACCAATCAAAAGTGACCGCAACGCCAATATCACTCTCCAGTGTTCCTCTTATTCCAGACTGTGTTATGGAGATGCTGCCTTGTTCCAGAATGAGGGGGAGTTCTGTCCTAATGCCATCCACCTAAAAGGGGGGGGGGGGGGGGGTGATTCAGAGCTAATTTCATCCACAAAAGAAGAACTTAAACAAAATTTGGAGCTGTTAGGAATATTGTCCCTGAATGTAAATGTCAATAAAACTTGTAAACAGCGATGACGCTGCATGTTATTTGAATGTGTCAGATTCAGATTTGATCAACACCTCTCAGCTCCAGGTAAATCTCTGTAAACACAGGTAGCTCAGGTGAGATGGAGCCCTCAGACTGCTGCAGGGGGTTATCTATCTACAGGACAGGTTGGTTTAACAGATATATTTCTATTTTAAATTGTGGTTTCTTTATACATAGTTTGACTGTCTGACCTCTTGTGCAGCTGCACTTGGTTCTTACAACATAAATTTCATCAGAATTTGTGTCAGTGAAGGGACTGAATCAGATTTTCAGTGTAACTAAGAACTGTGTGCAGTGCCACCCACCAGCACGATGCCTCTGTCATTACTGGGGACGGTTATCCGATGGCCCAACATCGCCACAGTGACTGAGCGCACAAAGGAGCCATCAGAGTTCCCACGCAGCTCATTCTTGGTGGTCACAGTTACCTCTGGCAGGGACGGATCAACACCTGAGCAGGTCACAATAATTCATTATACTACAGAACAACGGTGTGTCAGCTGTTTGACAACTGCATGGCATGTGTGTGTGTGTGTGTGTGAGATGCAGCTTTTCACTGAACAAACTGAGTTGTTTACATCTTGTAGCCCACTCCTGTTGTTTGTACCAGTTTGTACAAGTTTGTACAAGTTCTTCATCTCCTCATGCAGAGGTTTAATTTTACTTGTCCAGGTTTTGACACATCTGCACATGAGATTTATGTTTTCACAAAACCACAGTGGAGTCTGGCAGACTTTTATTGATGCTGCTCCTGCAGTGATTGTTCCAGCTGCTTGTAGGTCTGAGTGTAAAGTCAACACTAGCTGCTATGTGGCATCTATTTACTCTCCAGTTTGATGAGCTGTTCAGTCTGGACGTGTGACTCAGTGAAAGATTTAAAGGTCGCTGAACTTCTTTACTTTGGCAGCACAAAAGTCAGGATCAGTTACTACATAAACAGCATCAATTCCATTTGTAAATGTAATATATGATATATAATGAATTTCCGTATATGTCATATATGTACATATAAAATAAAAAAATATGTAAGAATTATATATGAAACCCACAACAAATTGCATAAATTTCATACATCTAACCCATACAAATATGTATCTTATATTGTAGACATATGTTACATAAATATAAATCCATCCCAAAGCCTGTTAATATATTTTGATATTATAAACAGTAGAGTCCAGTCTGAGTCTTTCCCAGAATGTAAGTGTTTAACATTAATGAGAAATGACTTCTGACTGTAATAAAGTGACTTTTGAAGGGAGCAGTCTACAGTGTTGTTGGAACCATGACTACAGCTCTGAGAAGGTGGAAAATCTCAACTCCATGTTGTAACTAACCTGTACGGAGCAGCCTGTGTTGATAGTTTGTAAGTGACAGCGTGACTCCCTCCCTACGTTCTGACTAAGCTGCTGAAAAGTGAACTTCACTTAAATCAACAGCAGCGTCTCTCTCTGTCCCTGTTAGTCCAGAGGACTCTACCGAATCCAAACTTCTGACCCACAGACAGATACCTGTCTGTCAGGTAACTACAAACCTGTGGTGTTCATGAGGACGTAGGTGCAGGTTCCCTGGAATGGGTAGCGCCACCCGTCAAATGTGCTGTAGTGTGGGTCACCGAAGGTCCAGCACAAGGCCGTAGAGACAGGAACACACACTCCTTTTCCGTCTGACACCAGACAGCTCTCCTTTACCCTGCACTCAACCTCAGCACAGGGGTCTGGAACACACACACACGCGCGCACACACACGCGCGCACACACACACGCGCGCGCGCACACGCACGCACGCACGCACGCACACACACACACACACACACACACACGGGTATCAGTTGTCACACTGTACTGACAAAACCTGGAGTGCACATCTACATCACTGAAACATTGTGAGACGTCAGAAATAACAGAACATCCAGTGTTTCCCACACATCGATTCATCTGTGTCGGCTCCACAACATCAACATCGAAACATCGAAACATACCGCCACACGTTGATTCTCTAGGGCAGTAAATTACATGATGAGTGGAAACAGGCATCAGATCCTTTTCTTTTCTAAGATCAGATGTGAGGGAAGATGTCACTTCACTTCAATGTCGTTCTAACTGGACCAGCACTGCCTGGCTTGCTGCTCCTGACACTGGCCCCACCAGGGATTCTGGGCCCCATGAAATGATATCACACTGGGCCCCACCACCACAGACCACACTGAAAACATAACACTGAGCAGACATGACTGAACCGTTCTGGACACAGTGTGATTCACTGTTTGATGCCAGACTGTAGAAATACACTAAAGGCCTCTGTTACAGTTTAAATGTCATTGTAATGGAAATGTTAATTATATCATCATCAGCATCATGTAATCACTGTGAATCTCCTGTCAGTATATGAGTCACTGATGTTAGAGGAGCTGAAGGAGCCTGTTTCCCTGTGGATGAAGCTGACAGGTGAACTGACTCCACCCACTGACTCCACCCACCTGTCACCTTCCTCTGAGACAAACAGGTGACAGACTGTCACCTCCAGAGCAGAGGCTCTGTGGATGTTTATTTCTTGCCATAATCAAAAAAAGGGAAAAAAAAGAAGAAATTATTGGTTTCAGTGCCCCTGAGAAAGACCCCCATCAGCTAGGGCCACAAACAGAATCTGAATCTGTGAGAAACACAATGCAGTTCTGCTTCACACACACACACACACACACACACACACACACACAGTTTTAACAAGGTAACATGTACAGATCTCAGTCACTGCACCACCTTTATTGTAGCAGCCAAGTAGTCCATCCTTGTTGCGACACTCCTCCTCCTTCTTGCAGCTGTTGGACTTGCAGCTGAACCGTCCGGACTTGCAGGCACAGCGCTCTGAACAGTCCTCCACTAACACGGATACACCCGACTGAAAGTTACAACACAGGTAGAATGTTTTTTTCATTATTTCAGACATGATTACAGTGGTGAGCTGCACGTTGTATGACATTATGTAATTATACCAGTAATGAGACTGTTATGTGTGACTGACTCTCTGCTACTGTTGGTCCAGTAACGACTAACAACCAGACTACACAGTAGTTGACTATCATGGACATAATAAGCATTATGATGAAGAAGGTGATGATGATGATCATGATTACTACCTTATAATACTGTCCATCCACTACACAGCCACATTTCTCCACGGGGACACAGCGGTCTCCATCAGCCATGAGGCCGTCGTCACACTGGCAGCCCTCCTGGCACATGGGACAGGGCCCCGACCGCTCCAGGGAGAAGCAGGTGGAGGAGCAGGAGGAGGAGCACAGCTCATAGTGGCTTCCTGATGCACACGTCACAGCTGCAGGGACAGAGAGGGCAAGAGACTCAGCACTGAGAGGGGCTATGGCAGCTTTTCTGATCACAAGTTGGTGGTTTTAATTTGAGATGTATCAGTCTGGTGTGACTGCAGCACTAACGCCAACAGTCTGGACCTGTGAAATCAGTTCAGTGCTGTTATGTCTAATTTGTTAATGTTTTTTTCTGATTTGTTCTGTGTTTGTTAAAGTGTTGGGTCCGGTGTTGTTGTGCTTCACATCTCAGGGCCACTGGACTGAAGTGTGTGTGGGGGGTTGAACACATCTAAACAACAGCGTCAGACTTACGACAGAAGTCGTCCCTCCTCCATTTGCTGATCTTGGCTCCAGCCAGTTGACAGGCGGTGACATAATTCTGGATGTGACGACACAGGATGCGTTTGTCTCCTTTGTGTGAGGACACCTCGCTGGAAACAAACTGTCATTTTATTACAGGAAACAACACAAACCCTCTGAACACAGACTCATTTCTGTAATGACGACATAAACTCTGATTATGATGGAAACTAAAAGAGAACTTGTCACAGAGTTTTTCTTAAGAGGCCACTGAACTCAAACTGCTGTCATGTCATATATGTGCTATTCTATGTTTTATACTGGATTTTAATATGTGGTGAGCTTGTAAAATACATGAAATAATAATAATAATAACAATAATAGTAATAATGATAGCAGTAACAGTATATCAAAGTTATGGGACCCCATTGTGTTCAATGTCAAATAAAAAACAAATACACAATGTAATGATGTGTGTAACATAAACAAATTATGTAAATACATCAATGAAACAATAATTTGATAAATAAATACATTTAAGAAATGATTCAACCTTTTCTTGTTATTGTGATACATGATTTCTTCATTCTTATTGTCATAACGGGTTTTTTAAAATATATTTTAGGCAGTTTATTTGTAAGATAATTTCCTTTTTATTTCTTTAACAGTGAAGAGGAAGTCACTTTATCGACTGTGAGGAGTGTTTACACCACAACCTGACTGATCACCTGTCTAATCACCTGACTGATAACCTGACTGATCATCGGTCTAATCACCTGTCTAGTCACCTGACTGATAACCTGTCTAATCAACTGACTGATCATTGGTCTAATCACCTGTCTAATCACCTGACGGATCACCTGACTGGTCACCTGTCTAATCACCTGACTGATCACTTGTCTAATCACCTGACTGATAATCCGTCTAATCACCTGCCTGATAACCTGACTGATCATTGGTCTAATCACCTGTCTAATCACCTGACTGATCGCCTGACTGATCGCCTGACTGGTCACCTGTCTAATCACCTGTCTGATCACCTGACTGGTCACCTGTCTGATCACCTGACTGATCATCCATCTAATCACCTGACTGATCATCCGTCTGATCACCTGACTGATCACCTGACTGATCATCTTATCTCTTCCCTCTTTAACTTTCTGTTGTTATGTTCCCTTTTCTGTTGCTTTTGCTTCAGTTGTCAAAACACTTTGTGAACTCTGTTTTTCATTATTATTATTGTTATTACTCTATAGATATCCTGCAGATATAGACATGGATAATGAATCTGACATTGAAGGTGTGTTCAGATATCTCCTTGCCTGACACAAGCATCGTAGTCGGGTGTTGGAGGCACTGTTGAATGGCACCCTGCAAATGGACCCTGCTTGGCTTTGATGATGTCACAGGCCTTTTTGGCATCTGGGTCCTTGTCTGGCCCTTTCCCGGGGCAGGGATGGCTACCACATCCTGTCTCACAGGAAGCGTTGCCCGTCTTTACGACCCAAGCTGCTGCCACATCTTCCAGCTTCTTGCCAGCTGATGCCGGGTCATCAGACTCTTGACCATTGTAATTGCCACAGAGACCACGTGGTGAGCTGCGATAGGTGGATGGAATTTGCAAGAACACGCCAGCCACAGTGTCATAGGTCAGCTTTAGGTCAAAGTCAGTTTCAATGATGATGTTGATGCCATTTTGATGGACTCCCACTTTTCCTTCAGCCAGTGACGCAGGAAGGGAGACTCTGATGTCATCGACCTGACGCACAGAGGAGAGTGGAAACACAAAGTGTTTTCAGATGAGCTACAGCCACATTAGCTCTGCTGCTGTGTCCAGTACTGACGGCCAGAGCACTAATCCCCCTACAAACAACTCATCAGCAGCCACTGATCTGTCTCAGTGGTGAGAATGAGAGTGATGCTCATGTGTACTGACAAAAGAGATCAGGCACATTAACAGCATTTTATTTATAGTTCTAATGTGTTTTGTTGAAAACAATGATCGTCCTCACACCTGCCTGAGACAAATACATCAGTCTTACCTTGACCTCCCAGACGACCCCGGTCTCCATAGTGATTTCCATGTCATAAACCAAGAGCTCCACACTGCGGTAGACGATACCAGTCTTATCAGTTTGCTGCTTCACCAGCACAGTGAAGGGTGTGACCGCTCCCTCCTCCTTCACCTCTGCCAATGTGAACTGACAGTTTCCCCACAGAGGATATGCCTGGGGGGTTGGAGACATCAAAACTTCAACTGTGACTGTCTCAAAACAGAAAACCTCACGGAGAATCAAAGTTCTTCCACGTCTGCATTTAGGTATGAATGTGATGGACTGTGAGAACCAGGGTGGTGGGAACATTACAGACAGCTGTATGTTCCACACTAACGTGGATCACAGCATGAAGGCAACAGATGAATCTCACAGTGATAAATTGTACGTTTGAGAGCAACTTTATCACATTCAACCCAACAAGAAACCAAAGAAAATGCAGACATAGACTGTCTAGATCTGTCTCACTAGATTTTGAAATTGTAAAGCCTGAGAATTTCTACCACAGATTTTTGTTTTGCATTAAATTATGTATCTGAATTTTCTGGGGATGCCAAGGTTAAGTAGTCGATTCTCTAATCAAACGAACATCCAGCCAATCAAGTTACGCTCCAATGGTCATGTGATGTGAAGGCTGGCTGTTGGTTTGATTAGCTCGTCCTCAGCATCCCAGATGTTGAATCTGAATTTGTGAACATTGAAAAATGAGGTATTGAAAAAAAATCACAATTGAATTCACAGCTAATTCAGATAAAAAATTTCAATGCAAAAAAATCTATGCTAGAAATTCACTTTTTCACAATTCAATTTCAAAATATAGTGAGACAGGTTTGGTTTCATAACTGTGGCCAACAAGCTGGCTAATATTACATGTTACATGTTAGAGCTCAGAGCCAAATCAAACTACAGGTTGAAGTTTAATGGTGGTGAAGGTGAAGTCATGTGACTGTGGTGTAGTTAGTTTATAGCCTAACATGAGCTTTTTACTGCTGCTGATTGTATTTAGGCTTCAAACATCATAAAGTGGTGTCATTAGTGAAGATTATCCTGCTGAACCAAACCTGTCAGGATCAGAAACTGTTGTTTGTCACAGATGGTCCAGGTCTGGTCCTGATCAGTCTAAAAGCTCACATGTCACTGAGCTGCTCATTGACCTACACCCCACATTTTAATTTAACACTGTGTGAACTACTGTTCTGTACTGAATATAGATCATAACACAAATATAAAATGTATCTATAAAATTCAATAATAAAATATTACTGAAAAAGATGAAGTTCATCTTGAAACAGACTCTGTCTTTGTTAGATGTTATCCTGGATCATATGTTTACTTTACCTGTCCATCAAAGGACTGGACTGCTCTGACCCCACTCACAGAACAGGAAGCAACACCTCTGGGAGCACAGGAGGCGGAGCCATCTTTCACAACACACTTCTCATGGACTGAACACTGGAACTTATGGTTACACTGTACGTCACCTTCTGAACAGACACAGCGACTGTTACAGGACTTTCCTTGGTAGAACACCTGAGGAGAGAGCAGGAGAAACACCAGCAGTGACATCATTACCTGCACAGGTACAGGTGGCATTAGATGAACTGTCACTGCTGCAAGTACCTGTTTATTCAGATAGTACTGTCCTTCGTACTGACAGCCACACTCTGCCAGAGGCACACACTTTTCATCACTCAGCACGAACCCGTCGTTGCACACACAGCCTTCTGTGCAGGGGGCGCTGTCATCACAGCCCTCAGGGGGGGCGAGACCACTGCAGGTCACCTGGCAGGGGCGGGCGCACACCTCATAGTGACTGTTGGCACCACATGATGGAGCTGGGAGACACACACACATAAAATCAGTCAGATAACACAGAGTGACAATGGTCCTCATACACATCTTAAACTTGTCTGTGAGGTCCAGTTTATCATCAGTGACATAACAACTCATCGGCCGACAACATTCAAGTTCAAACTTGTAACTGTTCCTCCTTAAAATGTCTAAAATCAACCAGACCTCTGTTCTACATGTTGTTGAGTTGTGTTCTTACAGCATCACTAAAGTTTCCATCAATTCTCAAACAGAGAAATCTGTGATTGTATTCATGGTAACGTTCCGTTAGACTTTCAGTGAAGGTGTTACATGGATGAATGAACAGTGCAGTCCTCAGTATTCACTCAGTGTGTGTGTGTGTGTGTGTATGTGTGTGTGTGTGTGTGTGTGTGTGTGTGCGTGCGTGCATGTCTTACGACAGAGCTCTTTGCTTCTCCACCTCTCCACTTTAGCTCCCGCTTCTTGACAAGAAGTGCTGAAAGCTGATAGGCTGTTGCATAGGGCAGAGGTGTGGCCTTGGTACATGCACAAATCAAACACACAGTCTTTGAGGAAGGGGTTGAGGTCCAGTTTACTGTGACAGTGTCTGTACGTGCAAAGAGAGGACAGAGACAGAGTGGTCACAGTGAGGACACAGTCTGATCAGAGAGACTGCACATGTTTAACAACCCCTCAGTTTTTTGACTGATCATTGATCATTTAAACATCTGACCTCATCTAGCACTTTTAAAATGTGTCACATTCATATTTTCTTACTAAGCATTTACCCCCCCCCCCCCCCCCCCCCGTGACAGCTGAAGAACATACCTGAACGGCCCTTTCTTGTCAGCTATGATACCACAGTAGCTCCTCTGTTGGTAACGCACCAGCAGAGCAGGCTCACACTCAGGACATTTACCACCAGGACAGTCACTGGTGCAGCTGGGGGCTCCTCCTTCCTGCGTTCAATGACATTTATATGGAAAACCATGAAAATATGCAGAGGTTTTTTAGTTCAATAAATTATTTTTTATTTAATTTAAAAATATATATTTTTAATTTTTATATTTAATAATTTTGCTACAATGACTTATGATTGTTTTTTATTCCTGATGAAACTTTATATTTGTTTTACTCCATTAGATTAACAGCCACAGACTTATGTAAGATACTGAGAGGGTGAGAAAAGACGGAGCTAAAGTTGAGCTATGGTGCTTTAGCATACAGCTAACTCATTACTAACACTGCTACAGTCCGCTAACTACTGATTAAAGCACATTAGAGACAACTCAATGGTCAGTTTATAATTTCTCTCAGTATAATACCACAGGGACTGTCAGTCTGTCATCTTATCAAAGCTCTGATACAGAACAGCTTTGTTAAATGTTAACCCTTCAATGTAAATGTTGTAAATGCTGTTTAGCAACCCATCCCATCTAATTCATTAATTTAATTCAACTAAGCACTCAGCTCCCTGGTGCTCCTCAAACCCTCTGTCTATAACAATGTTCTGGCGACGACCTGATAGCCGAGTGGTTATTGCATAGGCAAGTCGCCAGTTCGACTTCCAACTGTCCCGACTCTTTGCTGCATGTCATTCCCCCTCTCCCTGTCCCCTCATTTCCTGTTACTCTACACTGGCCTATCCAATAAATGCATAAAATGCCCCAAAATAACTAAATGTTCTGGTGAAGAATTGTGTTTATATTGTTTTTTCTGTAAGAAGTGGAAAAGGTCACTGGTTAAGTTCTTCCCAGTGAGACCTCACGATGGTGCTTTGGTCTCACTGGTACTAAATACAGACACAATGGTGGAGAAGTTAATGTATCACGTTATGTAACACGACGCAGTAACACACCTGGGTGTCACATATATTGCAGAGCAGCATTTTCTTTGACATTGGGGAATTTTGACAACAATAGCAAACAAAGATAAATAATGATGATATGAGCTCTGAATGGGCCAAAGTCAAGTACGACCTTGTTGTGTCTTCTTTGAAAATCTCAGATGTTGTGGCCATAACTGGAGAAAAGAAACTAGGTGCCACGACCTCCAAAAGCTGATGGAAGCTCTAAGTCTGTAGTTTGTCCAGAAAGAGAACTGTTCAACAACAACAACAAAGAACCTCAATTTAAAAGATACTAAAACGATTTCTCTGACTCAGAAATCTCATGTGAGCTTCAGCTGGACATAAGGATTTATTTTCACATAGAACAAAAGGACAGTGGATTTTGTTCCTCATCATTTACCATGACATTAGAAATTAACCTGTTTGTCGCCACTATAGACAGGAGGAACAATTATTTTAATTATAATTGTTTTAAAATAGACTTGAACTGAACATGTCAGTGAATGCTTCAACAGAGCTCCAGACTTATTAAATTCAGACAAATTCAATATTCAATGTGCTGTATAGAGCATAAGAAGCTATAGACCATAGACCTGGATGGAGTATGAGCTTGTTTTGCATTTCTATATACTTTAGTGGATTTTCCAGGTCAATTTCAGGTTTGTTCAAAATTCTGGGTCTTTCTCTTCAGACCCACGAAGACCTCCTTTCTCAACTAACACATACCTTCCAGCTGTGTCCGAAGGCATTAATGTGCACAGCCTGGGTGCCATCACGTTTCAGTAAGTCATCACCGGGTTTTCCATTGTAATTTCCACACAAGCCTGACAAAGAAAACAAGAAACCACAGCAGTTACAGAAAAACTGTTCAGTTACCTTCCTCCAGCTTTTTGGAAGCATGAAAATAATTGGAATCATGGACAGGGGTTGAGCTCATGATACTCTGAATCCTTCTAACATACAGTGGCTTCAGAGAGCATTCAGATCCCTTCCGATTTGGACTTTATTGTGTCCATCCAACCATTTTCTTCTGCTTATTTGGGGTCTGGTTGTGGTGGAAGGAGGTTAAGCACGGTATTCCAGATGTCAACATTATTCCGCCTCCGCCTAGGGGATCCCAAGGTGTTCCCACACCTGATGGGATCTCTAATCCCTCCAGCAAACTCTGAATCTACCCTGGGGTTTCCTCCCAGTTGGACATGCCTGGAAACTGCTAAACAATATCCCCAGTTGAGATCAGCACTTTTCCTCTCAAGCTGAACACAACTTTAGCGAAGTCCTTAAACAATTTGCCAGAACTTTCTTGAGGCCAACCAAAAGTCCTTCTCTGTAGCCTCAACAAATCCCTCCCACACCAGGGTTTTTGCTTCTGCGACTACTGAAGCTGCAGTGCTTCTGACCTCCCAATATCTGTCTGCTGCTTCAGGATACCCCTGGGCCAACTAAGTCCAAAAGGGTTCCTTCATTGCTGGTGTCCACCTGCGGGTTCTCAAAATCTGACCACAGCTGCCTCAACACTGAAGGCTTTGGACATGGACCACTTGGGTTACATATCCTCAACCTCTCTCAGGATGAATGAGGAATTCTTCTGGACCGGGACCTCTGCTGGAGAGTCCTAGTCCTCAATGGGTTTGCCAGATCTGTCCACCGAGATCAGTGGACAGCTGTTTATAACACATGGAGCTATCAACTTTATGGCTGACAATAAATTGCATTTCGTACACTTAACTTACCAGTTGTGGCAGAAGAGTATGAACTGGGCAAAGTCAAGCTGACGTAGCTGTTCCAGTTGAACCTGAGTGTCAAACCAAAAGATGTTGTCACAGTGCCAAAGTAGCCACGCCGGAACAGGGAGAGCTTGCCATCAGCCGTGGAGTAAGGCAGGTTCACAAACTGACTGTTTACCTGGATGGGGTGGGGTGGGGATGGGAGGGGGTTATTATCAAGAATTGCCTTCTATAGAGACAGAAACACAGTGTACCAGCTTGAGCCACTGTTTATATATTTATCTGCAGACTGATCTTACCAGTATTTTCCAGGGCCTGGAGCGACTCATGCTGATGGTGAAACCAAATATGTTAAGTGAGACAGACTTGGTGAAGGACACGGCCTTGTTACGGCCTCTGTTCTCATTCTGGACCAGCACCTGGAACGGGACCAGGCTCGAGTCTTTTCCCTTGGTGTACTGAGACAGGACATAGGTACAAGTGCCCTGGAAATCAAACCGGCGGTTGTCAAAGCTGCGGTAGTGGGGGTCTCCGCTGCCCTGGCACGTTTCATAGGATGTTGGGTAGCAGTCCCTGATCCCCTTCTTCAGGCCACAGTGCTCATTCTTCTTACAGGCATACGACTTGCACTTCACCAGGAGAACATAACAGAACAGGACAGGACAGGACAGGACAGGACAGGACAGGACAGGACAGGACAGGACAGGACAGGACAAAACAGAACAGGACAGGACAGAACATCAGATGAAAACAAGAACAGAATAAAATCAAAATAAATAATGATCAATAAACACTTGTTAATGGCAACTTGTGTCTTTTTATTTTGTTTACACTTTATTTTTGAGGTGCCTGTCTCAATAACTGTATGTAATAATGTATTTCATAATTAATAATGAATGCATCTGGGGCGTTCCACTGTCTTTTTATAGTTAATACTAGGTTTTTCCTCTTTCCACGAAAATATAGAAAACACTGATCTTGTCAGAGCAAGTTTGTTGTACATACAAAGACAATAAAACCGTTAACCATGAGAGAATATTGTTCACAATCTCAACTCTGCTCCATGAGGATAAAGTAAGGCTGGACCATATAATTATTAATACTGAATTTACAGGAGCTTAGTCACAGCCAAACCATCTGAACCATGCACCTGGAGCAGCGACTGGACTTTAACTTTGACAGAGCAAATGTGATATGGACACGCCCCAAATGCACCTGCACCTTGTGCTTCAGACCGTGAGCTTTGGATCGTTAAAACATAGCTCAGTATTTCAGGCTGTGTGTGCACACCCACAAACATGATGGCTGAGTGCACATAACATTCTGAAATATCACACACACACACACACACACACACACACACACACACACACACACACACACACACACACACACACACACACACACACACACACGAACACACACACACCAACCTTGGTTTTCCCATTATGGCATTTACACTTGAGGGTGCAGGTGTTATCACCCCAGAAAGTGGAGGCTGATGGGTAATATCTGCCCTGATGCTGACATCCACAGGAAGATTTGGGCACACATCTGAAACACACACACACAAAGAGACACACAGACACAGTTATTTAACATCCATATCATACAAATGACACAGAAACTGTGTTTGTCTTTGTTTGTTATGCTAATTAGCAGCTCCTCCATTGATGGTGTGGTGGCTGCGAAGCTACAGTCATGTGATCAGCTGCAGATTACTGCCAGTGCATCAAACGTTAATAATGGTAGCAGTAGGCTGGCAACAATCACAGCCTCAGCCATCACTGCAGTCATAGCTGTAGCCATAGCTAGCTGTGGTCAGTAGCTGTGGCTACAGTTAGAGTCCTGTTGGAGCACCAACAGTATGATACACTCCGGCAGCTGGGTGTACGCCTCTGGGTGTAACTGGTGTTCCACTTAGACCTTGACCCTGTATGTGTTGCACCTGGGTGTAACTTTTACGTCTGGTTGAGTCAGTTGAGTGTTTTCACAGCAGCAGCAGCATCATTGCAGTGTTACCTGTCTCCACTGAGAACCAGTCCTTTGTTACACTGGCATCCCTCCACACAGGGCTCATTACACTGCTTCGCACTGTCCAGGGACATACAGGAGGCAGGGCAGGCTGTGCCACATGCCTCATAGTGGCTACCTGCAGGACAGGAGGGGACTGGGGGGGGGGGGGGGGGGTCATGATCAGTATTGGTAGTTCTTTGTTCCTAAGCCAATACAAAAACACCATGAAATTATTAAATAATATCAATATCTTTGTATATTTATTAACCAGATGTGACAGATCTAAAGCTGTACATAAAAAACATGGTTATGCCATGGTTACACATCTCCACATCGCCTGAATGTTTTACAAAAAAAGTCAATGTGATTGGTTGTCTCCAGGTTGTCCCTCCTGCACATCAGAGGACATTTACATAAACCTTGAACCTTTCCAAACTTCTCCAGGCCGCGCTGCTGCAAGACCCTCAGGTGTTGGCTCACGATCCAAAAGAAGGGAACAGCAGGGTTATTACATCAGTGATGTTTTGATGAAGGCCCGCTTTAAGTAGCTTACGGAGCCTTCATCAATGGGAAGGACAGGTGAAAAATCCTCAGGAGGACCTTCAACAAACCATGCACTCTCTGAGACAGAATCTTCTCCACCCAAAAGACCGTACACACAAACATGAGCAGAGAAACAGATGGTCTGGTCCCCACAGAGTCCTGATCTCCACATGGATCAGTCTGGGATCACATGAAGAAACAGAGGACAGTTGGTGTGTTTTCCATTAACCTGCTTAATGCGGAAATTGGAGGTGGAGCTGCCCTGACTTTACCTGCAGCTTTCTGCTAACATATACTGTCAGAACACACTGCGGTGAAACCAGAGGTTTATGGCTTATTATAAGTTATAGAATTTACAGTGTTCAAAGGGAGAGGATTTAGAGACTTAGAGACTTACAACATTTGGTAATCATTCTCCACTGAGGGTTGACCTTCACACCCTCTGTCAGACACACGTCATAGTAGTTCTTCAGGCTGTCACAGAGAACCTGTCGTGCACCTGGACAAACACACAGACACACAAACACGTTATTACTGACTCTAACATCTCATCCTCATCCTCCTCACATCCTGAGACATCAGAGAAATGTGTTGCAACCAGCACACCTATGACACAGTCACAGTTTTCTCAATGAGGTGAAACAGAGACAGAGTGAAACGGAAACAGTGAAACAGTGAACACTGAACATGAACATGAAAGTTAACATCCTTTAAATGCAGCTCCATTACTAGAGTCTCAGTATAAATCCTCCTGGTCTACAATAATTGCTTTATCTCGATTTTTATAAAATCAGATTCATCGGCCAGCCCTAAGTTATTGTCTTACCTTTGTTGACACAGACGTCATAGACACAATTGTCCAGGTACATGCCGGGATGAACCTTCTTGTGGCAGGCTGAAAATGGTCCATCTGCCTTGGTCAGAACCCCACACAGTCTGGGCTGGCGGAAGTGGTTCTGCTGCTGTGGTGAACAGTATGGGCAGCGACCGCCACAGTTATCATGACAGAACAGATCAGGATCCTTCAGCTTCCACTGCTTGATCATCTTCAGCACTACAGCGATACGGGAGCCTGCAAGAGACCAAAAGCAAAGTGATGTTTAAATTGAAAACTTGAGATGAGTTGACTTTGAAGTTATTTTAACATAGCTGGAGAAAGAAGTGTGGCGAATGTGGAGAATTTAATTATTAAGAGAAGTTATTATTTATTGCAGCAGTGTTCCTTGCTGTCAGTCTTGGCTTCACGGCCACCTCCGTCTCTTCTTGTTTCTACATTCTGCTGTCTTCTGCTGCACTCTACATGGTTACATTCAGTTCCTCAAGTGTGTTGGTGATCTTCTTATTAGCTCTGCCTCTGTTTGTGTTTAGGATTACACAGGAACTACTGAACTGATTTGGACCAAACTTGGTGGAGAGATGTTGCGTGGGTCCATTTCATTTTAGATGCAGATCCAGGAATTTCACTTTCCTCAACACTGTGAGATAAGACACTTTTCCACATTTTCATCTATATTAGATGGAAGTATGCGCTCTACTGAGTGCCATTCTAGTTAGAAGAGTTTTTAGACCACTTCAAGGTTAAAGTTACTGATTGCCAGCACAAAATAATGACTCATTTCTTCTTCAGATACATGAACAGTGTTTGGTGTGTGTCTGCCTGCCACGGTATGACAAGAGCTGGTCTGAATCAGGGCCAAATGTTGTACAAAACCACTATAACTTGTAACATACTGGAGTACACTGGAGAGTTGACGCCCCGGCTGCTTGAATGGCAAAGTGACCACAAATCTTTGAAATGAAATGAATTAAATGATTTGAATCTAGTGATGTGTCATTTCTGGATGGAGTTTTGTTTTGGGAGCACCGGGCAACTTCTCCTGCTGTTCACCTGTGACGTCCTATCCTCACCTCCTGGTGTAGGCAGGTCATCTTTTCTGTCTCCATTGTAGTTTCCACAGAGGCCGCCCAGGTGATCATAGTATGAGGATGGCACTGTGATGTACAGCCTCGTGTTCCAGTCATATTTTACAGTCAGGCCAAAGTCAGTTCTGAGGACAGCGTATGATCCACTCTGCCTTACAGTGACCCGGCCGGCCGACAGGCTGACAGGCAAGTACTGAAGTTCTCCATTCACCTGTAGGTGACAGCAGAACAATGATTAGAACAGACTGTAACACTAAATATGAGCAGTGATGGAAACTGTAAACATACTGCAGTAAAAGGTCAGCTGTGAGAAAACTGTATGGAGAACCAGAAGTCATCTTATTAGCATCAGCAGCTTCATTCATCTTCATTCACCAGCAGTGTGGCTACTAGCTGGTTAGCATGTCCAGTCGTATTGATTCTGGTGTATAGCATGGCTGCTATAACGTGTCAGTCTTGACTGTGTCCTACAACCAGTATCTGCCTCATCTTCTCTTCCAAAAGTCAGCCAGCTGTGACACAGGTCTGACCTTCTGCTGGAACATCTGGCTCGATGGTAACATCTGGTTCTACTGTAGCCTCTGGCTGTGCTGCAACATCTGGCTGTGCTGCGCACTGAGGATAATCCTGGACCTTTAACTGGTGATTAGCTACAGCTGAAGTGAGCTTGTCAAACTGTCCTTGACTCAGCTTCTACTGTTCTGAGATCAGTTATGATATGATGCAGCATGACATGCAGATGTGTGTGGAAACTAAACTTTAGTTTAGAAAATGACGTCCAGAGTCTTTTCTTCTTAAGTGTTAAGAGCAGCAGAAGTAATTTACACTGTGATTTATCATCTCTGTGCAATGAGGTAAGTTTGAGACAGAATACTGTTCCACAAGAACAAGTCAGTATGTAGAGAGGGAGAGAGAGAGAGAGACTGACACCGGAGCAGAGAGTTAGCTCGTTAGTTAGCAGTTAGCAGCGTAGCTGTGAATGTAGCACTGTAATGTTTGTTCACTTTAGGCTGTTTGTCAGTAAATAAAAGCCACGACTCCTCAAGACTGACGTTCCTGTGTCTCTGAGCTTCAGCTACAGTCCAGGCGATGAGCCAGGAAGAGGCAGGAATATACCGGATTCTACATTTTCATTGGAGTTTGTCATTAAACAGGTTTCTATTGCAGTTGTGCACAAAATAGAAGCAACTTAGAAACTTGGACAAAATACAGTTGTGAATGTTCTGTGTTTCCACTGACTGATGTTATGTGAATAAAGCTGTTTTCTCCTCTCACTATGTTCCAGTGAAACATGACGTCAGATTTCCAGCAGTCTACCTCTCATGGATCTGGCTCCCTGCAGCCTGATGTGGGAGGGGTCACTACTTGAATGCGAAAAATGATGTTTCCATTGCAATTTTGTGAGATATTGCTTCTTCAAATTTTCTGGAAAACCAGCTCATGCATTTTTGCAACATTTAAGACAATTTCCATAACAAATTTTTTTGTTCGCAATTCCAAATTGTGCATTATGCAGGTTAATGGAAACACGACTATTGTCAATCAATGGTAAATATGTTGAAGATACCATAGAAGTGATTTTTAGATATTGGTCTTCTTTTTTTCGTCATTTTTTGTTTACTGCACATTTGATCAGTTTAGTGTCAGTTCAGAAGAATAACCATAAACTTGTTCAGACAGAAGGAGAAAGGTGAAGACAGAGACAGAGAGCAGAGGATGGAGGAGAGAGACTTTCAGCTCAGGAAAAACAGACAGCACAAACCCATGAGACAGGACAGGACCTGACTTTAAGAGTTTGATTTGCAGCTGTCATGAAAACGTTTGTTTCAGTCTGGTCCATATTTAGCTTTAAGTCTTTTATACCAGTCATCTTAAAAAAGGTTAATCACGTCTAAAGTGACTCTGATGTATGCAGGGTTTGGTGGTATCTCCACACAAAGCATTTCCAAAAACTATGACACAATAAATGACAACCAAAGTTGGTGCAGTAATCCCAGCAAATGATACAATTTGAGGGGCCAGTACGACGCCCGACGTGACTCACAGGGGTAGCTAGCTGAACTTGCACTAGTGCCTGCTAGCATGTTTACTGCCAGCCAACCACTATTGGCTGAGAAACCTGTGACAGTGTGATCTTAGACTGAGCAGAAGTAAACCCGGGAGTTCCTGTTGACTGAAAACCTCCAGCCCTGAACACGGTGGGATTCAGAACTGTGCAGTTCATGTTTTCAAAATAATACAGAATAAAATATAGATATTATTTCATGTATTGAAGGAATCCTTAAGTGTCGTTTTCAAAATCTGACTAAATAAAAGTTATTTTCCTGAAGAGTCATTTTAATATTATTTAAGGGAGGACTGTTACAAGTCTGTATATAGTTTCTTGCACTTGTTTTCATATTTGAATGTTTTCCATTGATTATTACATCCAATGCATGTGACAGCAGCAGAGTGGAGAGCAGATGAGGGAATCTGGTACCTGCACTCGTCCTCTGTGGCTGCTGATGACAATCGTCTGCTTCTGAACACTGACAGTTACGGTCCTCACATATGAAACTCGACGGTTACCACGGTGGTTGTTCTTGGTCGTCACAGTGAAAGGCACCAGGTCAGATGCCGTCTTTACAACGCTGGTCATAATATAAGTGCAGGAACCCTGGAAAACATGTAATTAGTCAACTCATTATCAAGATGTTTGACACATCATCTCATAGGAAACAGTGAGGTTTAGTTCTAGTTCTAGGCTGATAGCAAACTGATAACAAACATCCCTCCCTCACACTTCTGTGAAGACGATTACTTTTAAACCTGTTGCAGCTCTGAACAGGCAGAAAAAGTCTGAATGTACGGTAAACTTCATATTATTTTGGTTGATTCACCTGTTTTCACCATATTTTCCCTGTGCTACATTTGCCTGTTCCTTCATTGTTACATCATTGTGTCTGTAGTAGGCGTTTGTTGTGCTGTTGTTGTGTTGCTGTTTGATAGTAGTGTGTACTAATAAATGGTTGAAGTACTGAGTCGTTGCCTTTGTTTTCTGTAACTTTCAGTCACTGTATTTATCTGATTCTTGTTCCACCTTAGTTCAAGTTAATCCTCCTGAAGTTAATTTGTGTGTTATAGACATTTGACTGATCACTAAGAGAAACAGTTCATTGATGTTATTGTGCTGACTCTGACATTATTATTAATTAAAATGGCTCCACATGATAATTCTGATTTACGCCATAGTTCAGCAGATTTAATTCATTTTCACTACAGAGCCTGATTCATTTCGGTTCTGTTGGTGAGTTGAGAAGTAAAACAACAGTGGAGAGAGAAAGATGGCTGAACATTTTGTCAGGATCTATGTTAGCATGAGGATGTCTCAGCTCGGTGTGTCCCTGTTGGCCCCTACACACTATATCATCTCCATGGGATGGCTGCTGATGACTGGCCAACCTACCTGGAAGTCATAGCGCCGGCCGTCAAATGTCAGGTAGTGGGGGTCACCTGTGGCGTGGCAGGTTGCTGTGGAAACATGGACGCACGCTCCTTTCACGCAACGTTGCTTTACTCGACATTTCACGTGTTCGCAGGGATCCGGGGGGGGTGTAGGCGGAGAGGCACCTATAGGAAATACAAACACATACTTGTATGTATAGAAGTAGCACCACTGAAGATACATTTTATTGTGTGTTTTTGTTTGTGTGTGTGTGTGTGTGTGTGTACCTTCTGAACAAACGCCAGCAGTTCCATATCCGTGTCTGTGTTTCCCTCCGTAGACGTAGACTGCCATGCGGGCGTCACCGGTCACTGTCACATGATTCTGCTTCGTCCCCACGTTTACATTAGACCACACCCAGCGATTATCTGACAGGGAGCCTCTCCAGTTGGGTGACTGGCAATGTCCCTTATAACACACCTTCACACTGCTTGACCCCTGCCTCTCTGATATAATAGCAACAATATCTTCCAACCCGCCCAATGTGTCCGCCGCCCAGTCAGTGCCAAGCTTGTAGGAAGGGGTCAGTGTGATTAGAAAAGGGTCATGCGGTTTATTGTTGCTGAGAAGCATCACCATTACTTTCTTGTTGCTCTTGACAACCGGTCGATGTTTGGAGGTCACTAACCACTCGGTGCTGTCTCCAGCTCTCTTCAGAATCTTTTGCCTGTGAATGGGACATATTCACTTGGTTAGATTCAACTTTAGACGAACTGAAGAAAATATATTTTGATCGTTTTGTTTGCACTACATAGTCACATAATGACTGATGATGGGGATATAACATATTGACATATTGACTTGCATCTTATACGGTAGTAAGATGGAACATATTGAAATGAAATTACTGAATTTTCTTTACTAGTGGATAGAGTTTTCTCATTTGTCATGGAGTTGGCCAAACTATGGACTTTTTATCAACAGGCAGCCACATGTGTGGAGGAGCTCATAACCATCACCAGCAACTGAGTAAACTCCATCCACTGATGAAGGCCACCTGATGTGGTTAAAAGATCCAGAAACGTTATAGTAAGTGGCCCTTGTGCAGAGGCAATTTTTTAAATTTTTTTAGTCAAAGTGTTTTTTTTTAAATTGAACTGAATTGTGTTAATCAAACACCAACATTTTCACCAAATCAATTTTTTTTTTTTTTAGATAGCACCAAATCACAACAGAAGCTATTTCAAGGTACTTTTCATACAGAGCAGGTCTACACTTTACTCTCTACAAGTGCGACTTGAAACAGATCATAGAGCAGCTTCTACCAGTCATGTTGACGACTCTTACTAATTATATGATCCACATTACTCAGATTTTGGTGGCCTCCCTGCCAAGAACCAGGTGCTGTTCTAAAGGCAAATACTGATCTGATTAGGCTTTTTTCTCTTTTTTGCTCTTTGGATGAAGCTAATTTATAAATAAAACTGTACATGGCATTATTTTTGAAAGCATCCTCACTTTATGTTGAGAGCCTAACACTTTTGCACAGTATTATGTATCCAATATATAGCAGAAAATACAGAAGGATTTGTATTTTTTAACTGTAAAAAAGTATTCCCAAATGTGTGGTGGCCCGTAAGGACAAAACACATCCAAAAGCAAAAGCAAAACATTAAGAAAAAGCCAAATCCATAAATGCTAAAACATGCAAAAGGGAAAACACAAAAATTGTTCAATGTCATTCTTTTTAAAAAGAAAAACGTCTTCTATTTCAATTTTAATATTTGTACTTTTTTTTATGAAAACAGGGACTGGGAGATACATAGCATTAGGATTAATATATCCAGCATGTGCATCAATTTTAAGTGTCACCTTGGAAACTCCTTTTGTGTTGTAAGAAAGTTGTGTGGTGTGCAGATTTTTACATAGTGACTGGTTTGCAGGGTGTGTCTTTATGCCCATGTGCTGTCAGTTTGATGAGCACGTGTTTTATTTATTTACAGCAGGTTTCTCTTTGAATGCTGCCTGTTAAAGTGCTGAGAAGGTTTTTTTTTAAAGCTGCAGTTTGAAAATAGATGTTTCAGGCATGTGTTGTACTGAGGTATTTAGACGGTATTTAGATTGTGTTAGATGTGTGTTAGATGGATAGATGGATGCATAGGTAGACAGACTGGCAGACAAAGAGACAGACCATGATAGCCTTGTCTTTTGCTACAACAGTATATTATAAATTCAGATTTAACTCAACTCTTTGACTTTGTGATGGCCCAGGAGCATTTCCACCTTGGTGTTGTCTTCAGCAGCAACTATCTTTGCCCAGCTTTTGGCCTTCGAGGACAATGGCGTGGGTACCAGGTATTCTTTACCTA
Organism: Trachinotus anak; assembly: GCF_046630095.1. NCBI lineage: Eukaryota > Metazoa > Chordata > Actinopteri > Carangiformes > Carangidae > Trachinotus > Trachinotus anak. The sequence goes on from NW_027273883.1 coordinate 26,569,567, forward strand.
GGCTTGCCACAGGAGGGAGCTGTTCATACACATGTTCACACGTACGTACTAACACCAGACACTGGTGGCCCGCTAAGACGGCTACAGGCTTCTGGGATTGAACACGTGTGCCTGTGAGACTGTTTGGACTTTGTAAAAGGTAGGATGCGTAGGGTGCCAGGTCGATGGTCACTGGTTTCCCTCTCAGCCAACGATACCCTTTTTTTAGCCTCAAATTAGTACGAGGTGTGATGGTGATCTTGTTGTGGCTATTGCCGTTGACAATAGCCAATAGCTTGTCACTTTTTCCTGAAGGTGTATACACAAAGTACTCTGTGCCCAGCTCTTCTTTTGGGAAAACCACCGAGCCATCTCCTGTGGCGAAGCGAAGGTTGAAGGCGAGAACCGAGATTTTAGCACTGGATGAGATTCGAACAGCTGAGTCTGCAGTCGTAAACTGTCGCCGCAGCTCGCATCCAGGTGGCAGAGAAACCCGATGGCTTTCGCCTGCAGAGAGTTTCAGCTGCTTGGAGAAACGTACTGAGTCTACCTGCGGATAAACATGGACGGATTTGTTAAACATTCATAAGTTACATTAACACACACTGCACATTGACTTGACAATTTAATGCATAAGCAAACAGTTCACCCACAGTCACTTTAGCCTCATCCCTAACATTAACAGTGCAGAGACAAAATGCTATTTTTAAAGTCCTTTAAAAATTGGGAATCAGATCAGTCTTGATAATCTAACATGTGCAAAATGTTAATAACAATGTGAGTGGAGCACTGCACTGCTCCTGATTTCTGAGGATCATCCAGAGCGGCCTTTCTCAGGAGTGGTCCATGGGCCACCAAAGTAATTTAAGTTTAGTGTTTCTCCATGGTCAGTCAGACCACAGCCTGGTAGTGAGGAATGTATATGTATTGTTTTCAATATTAAATGAACTCAAATGTAAATTCAACCATTATTTGACTTGTCTGTTTTACAGTGTTGTTGTTTTCACTGTAACCGACTGTTTTGTGACACTCTCGATTCTCGTAACTTCACCAGTTTATAGTTTGTGTTTTATGATTTACATCAAAAATGATCAGTGTGACATTTGAGAGGAAATGTGGATGAAGCTAAGAGTTAGCCTGCCGTGGGACTGAGCTAAATTTCACCAGTTATCAGCCTGTTAACTATAAAACAACAGACCAGATCATGGACCGGAGGATTAAGACTGGGCACAAAAGGCAGGTGTGGATGTAATCACCATGACTGAGACTCATATGTGTTTGATGATTCTGACGCTATATAAATAGCACTACTTGTTGTGGGGCAGTGAGTGAAGCGCAGGGGTGGCCAACAATTTATGTTCAAGTTGGAAAAGTTTAGAGTTTGAGAAATTGCACAGGCAATAGTCTGTTAAGTTTGATAAAATAGTCAGGAGATTACCCTACATTGGTGAGAGTGGACACAGCCTACATATAACTTAACTGTAGCTGTTGTCAATAATACCAAAGGCTTCCCAGATAGCAAAATAAAACAAGTGGGCCCAACATATGCCTCGGTCCTTGGCCCGAGTCTGGCCCATTTATTTCTACATCTGGGCAGAGTCTGGCTGTTATCCTCCTTTTTTGGATTTTTTTTAGTAATGTGTGATGAGTTAATTTCTCTTTTTATTTCTCTGCTCAGCCTAAACTGCAAACTGAACTTTTGCATCTGGTTTGATTTCACAGTGACTGTCTCACTTGCTCAGCTGGTCTGAGGTCAGGAGACTAACCAGTCAAGGACATCCCACTGCTGGGGTCATAAAAACTTCTTGGCAGCAGTGGCTGTATGTTTAGGATCATCATACTCTTGCAGTGTCCTTAATTATATTTAAAATTGTAATGAATCCTGTGATAGGTTGGGCCATGAAGGATCCATCTGTTGGAGCCTTTGTTGCCCAGGAAAAGAAGGACGCATTTCTCAGTCGCAATTAAAGGAACCTTCAAAATGGGATGGACTAGTTGCTGTGATGCAGTCGGTCTTTAGCTGGAGCTGCTGAAGGATGAGACCCTGAATTGCAATAAAAAGATTCTGGTATTGTGCAAAGGTACACCTGAACCTCTGTGGCCGCTCCACTGAAGTCCACCTGGATAAACCGCCACTCGACTGTGGGGATGGAAAAGCACTGCCTTCACCAAAGAAAAAAAAATTAGGCCTAATGTCGTAACTATGACTTGTGTCTCTCGTGAGTGTGAGGTCAGGATCTCATAATTACAAGGAACCTATTCTGCAACTTGTTATGTGTATGACAACATTACAAAGGCATCCCTGTTACTTGTGGAGCAGCTAAACCAGCCATTCATCTGAAATGCATCTAAACTATTTATGAGTCTGTCTAAGTACCATGTGTGGACAAGCAAGAACATATCGTGTTGCTCCCTCTCATTTACGTACAAACATGATCCTCACCTGTATGTGAACACTGGCTGGAGAGCCCTGAGCAGTCAGAACCAATTGGAGACTACGGCCTTTTGTATAACCTGGACTGCTGTTGGGAAGAAATGTTGTGATGAACTCCTTTCCTGTAGAACAACCATGACACACTGGAGAAGAGAAGAGAAGAGAAGATATTTTACAAAATAAAATAATCCATGACAACTTATTATAATAATTACTGCAAATATACAGTTGTAATACCTGCCAAGAGTGCAGCAGCCAAACAGATCAGAAGACCCTTTATTTCCATAGCTGATAGAGAAACAGATATACAACGGTCAAAATTCATTTTAAACCAACATACATGTTAACTAATGATGCATGCCCTGTCGAAAGTGTTAATCATGATGTGTGTTGCATGTTCTCCAAACATTAAATGACATGTTTTCACAGTTTTACAATATTACAGCACACACAACTATAAAAATAGTGTTTTACACAGGTGGAGAGTAGACCTGGTGTCATGAAGTACTCCGATTTTTCTGTCGCTGTGTGCATGCGTGTAGTTATTCACAGTCTGTCCAAACTTTTGTGTTGATTCAACTTTGTGCTCATTAGTAGTGGAAGTAGTATGTATGGTGCTGTTGAATTGTATTATCTTTTACTGACAGGCAGTGGTAGAAGTAGGCTGGTACCAACCAGTACGCAGGACCCAAATGTCTTTATTATACCAGCACTTCTCACAAGCTGCTGGGCACTCTTTTTCTGTTCTCTCAATTTCAGGTTCTGGGCAATTCATATTGACCCTACATGAACTGCATTACCCAGAGGGCACTACGTGACTCACATGTTCACCTCTTTACGAATCAAGTTAATCCTAGCAGACAGTGTCTGTGCCTATTCAAAGTTCTCTGATGCTAGTTTAATGAACCAGAGCGTGTCCACAGGGATCATGGAGTGTCTGATAATAAGAGACTGTCACTAACTCTACTGCAGATCTAAAGCCTGATACATTTATATTGTGAACACCAGCAATAGACTTATTCACTGTAGAAACATACTGGCCGATGCACAGGTGAGGATTGGCACTTTTTTTTCCACTTTAAGAACTGCTGACAGGTTATTTCTATAATATTTACTGTAGTCTCATAGATTTAGATGTGTCTGGGATGCTGATTGTAAAGTGGTGCAGACTGAAATTAACGGCAACATTTTGTCTCATTTAGTTCCAAATAATGTAGAAAAAAGTGCTTTAAGAAATGGTAAATGTTAAATCTAAATGTTAAATGTTAAATCTAAATGTAGGTTTAAACGAAATATTTAGCTAATATGCTCGATCCTGTGCTATCTTTGTGTTACAAATTTGGTCTTAGGACTTTCAAAAATCCCACCACTTTTTTTTTCTTCAATGTGATGGACAAAATATAAGAACACACCTAGCAATGTTAAAACTACTGCAACATCAAAATGACTGTAAGGTTCAATTAACACCTGTCCTGAACAATTTCAACAAAGATGAACATGAACCCTCAGACTGGAGCTGAGACTGCAGTAACAGCCTCACAGTCTCTCTCGTAGGACCTCATGCTGTTGACAAGGCGGAATCCTCAAACATGTTTTAACGCTGCTGCTCAAGCAGGATCAGAAACACCGGCTGGAACTGGCAGAGACATGAGTTCAAAGGATGATCACATTATCTGAAACGTCTTTTAGCAAAAAAAAGCTAAAGTAGGCCTCAAGTTTTCTTTTTGTCATTAGTGTTGTTTTATCAGTCCAGTTTATCTGGCTTGTTGCTGTGTGACACCAGCAATGTTACTGTAGCTTCATAAATCCAGTTATCTTGACTGACTATACATTATCACGATTTGTAGTTAATCCACAATCACTGCTAACGCCACTGTCCTGCCCTGTCAGATCTTTAAAAGGAAATCTTTTTAAAGAGAAAGCAGGAAGAATTGCAGGATATAAGAAAAAGATTTTCAGGAAAAGTTGAAGGTGAAACTCATCCAGGGGAAGCCTTGGAGTCAGTGGAAAGATAAACCAGTAAGATCTCATTTACACCTTCAAAAAAAAGTGTCTGCCACACTGACACAATTTGAAAACACACAACTGAAACCTGCTGTTCTAAAGATGTGACAGATTATTTTAATGCAGGGACAAAAACTAAAAAACAACTATACAACATCTACACCTCTTAAAGGTTAAGGTTCAGTTGTTGACATCTGTAACTAAATGTTACTGAAGTTAGGAATGGTGATTTTTCTTCTAAAGGACAAACAGTTTAAATAATCAAATCACCCAGTCAGTTTTGTTATTCTGTCATATTTCAAACACTGATCTGTACTTAAGACATAAAGACTGTTTGTTTGTAAGATAGAGACTGACTGCTGCGTCTGTCCATTCGTAAGGCCTCATTATTCACCATTCAGCATTTTGTCTCGTCAGTATAAATAAATAAAAATGTCTTTCAATAATGTTTTTGACTTGTTTGAAATCCCAGACATTTTTCAGTTTTCTAATTATTTGTATTTTCTGTGCTATGAGTACAGACAGGTAGCAGTAGTAGCACTGACAGTAACACAACCATAGGTGACTGATGACAGTTAGCAGCTCAACCACAAAGTGAAACAAACACATGCACTAAAGTTACAAAATGTTTTCTGCTGCACACTGCTACGTCAAGAGCAGCGTGTATTGGTACAGAAACTTCTGCACTGGCTAAAAGGTACTGCAATTTAATACATGCCAGATCTGCACATCCATAACATACATTTTGAATTTCCCCAAGGGATCAATAAAATATCTGTCTATCTTTATCCAGCAATCCAAACATCCTAAAACATATCACAAAAAGTCCAAAGCTGAAGAAAACCCATTTAAATCATTCTCAGAGTCAGATTATCAGATAGCAGCAAACTGTACTATCATAATAATGGATAAGAGAGTTTTATAGAAAGTAGTTACAGAAATAGTTGTCTCCGTTACTTCATGTAATTTAATTATTTACACTTACACACTTCAGGATTCTTATGAAATGAGCCAAGATTCAGCGTCATAATGATAGTTTCCCAACCACCACAAGTATCACCAGAGGCATTATACTGTACCTGCAGCTGACCATGGAGGCTGCCTCAGGAGCAGGCTGGATGGAGGGACTCTTATACCAGTGAGAGTGTTTGGGAGAGACAGAGAAAAGACAACATGCTTGAGATCAGTTCTGGTTGAATGAAAAGCATATTGAGTATTGGTGTGTTTATGTTTGTTGGTGGATTAGCAGTGAACAGGGGAAAGGTGGGGACCTGGCATTAATATGTTTAACAGGACAGTCACGCAGACAACAATCTGTCAAAGAACAGAGCCAGGGTTTGAATAATTGATGAATCCTTATCTTACTTACGTGTAACTGTAAATACTACAATATATTTCCTATATTCATATCAGACATTTCCTCTGTCTGCCTCACTCCATCAGTGGCCCTTGTCCTCAAGTCTCTGCTCCTGTGCATCAAGCAAATTGAGACACTGTAGGTAAAACTGTCTCCTCTTGGTTTATTAGGGGGGTAGGGTGACAGAAACTCTGCCCACAAAATGCCAATGCAACAGTTGGTGTTTTGTGCCGCCTCTGCACATGTGACACTGAACTCGTTCACTTAAACACATGATTAAATTCAGAGTGACGTGTAGATAAAGTGATAAAATCAAGAGTCCATGATAAGTTTAAATCAAAAACCAACAAATGTGTTTTCTTGACCAGTACAGTTAGACCCTGCCTTAGAAACAGCATTAAGAGTTAGATAAGAGAAGATAAGATGTACCTTTATTTATACCCCTGTAGAGGGATTCAAATTGACACAGCAGCACAGAAGAGTATCAGTGCAAAGGGAAAATGTAATAAGAAATAAAATAAGATTTAAATTTAAAATAAATATTATAAATATTATATACATTAATAAGATCAAATAGAAATGCTGTGTACAATACCATTATACGGTATGATGTAGATCAGTGTTGTATACATGTGCAATATAACAATAAATTGTCCCAATTCTATTGTAATAAATATACAGTATGCATGGCAGTCTTTCCTGACATTTTTGGTTTGAGTCTTAGACTGTGAGTGCTGTGGCGGTCTGATGGCTGATGGCACACAGAAGCCACCCAAGCGCTTTGAGGTCCGTGGCTGGATGAGTCTGTGGCTGAACGTGCTCCTGGCCTTCAGTTTTCCTCTCATCCTCTGTCACTGCCTCCACACTGTCCAGCTCCATCCTCACCACAGGGCTGGTTCAGCTTGTTAGCACCACAGCTCCCTGTGCCTCCTCCCCAGCACACTACAGCAAAGAAGGTGATATTGCCCACGACAGACTGATAAATTATCTGTAGCTTAGTGCACACATTGAAGGACCTGAGCCTCCTCAGAAAGAACAGATTGCTCTGTCCCGTGCTGTAGAGGGTCTCAGTGTTATCCGACCAGTGCAGTTTGTTGTTGAGCATATTGCATATCCATGTGACTCAACATGTGATTTTATTAGTTAGTTCTTAGCATGATTGTGATGCATTTGTGAAAAAAATTGTCATATTGTTTCCTCAAATAAAATCAGGAGTCAATATTGGGTCTCCAATAAAACTCCCCAAATACAGGCCGTGGAAAAAACAAGGGTGGTTCCTGTCATATGACGTGCATGTTAGGTAAGCATAATGTCCATTTCTACTGCATTCATTTCATAAATTCAACAATATAACCATGCTTTGTATAGCACTATGTGGTTCTTCATTCATTCTGATCCACTTTGCTTTGTCCTCCTTTAATCCTGTACAGCTGTTGTTGCACATATTATGCCTGCAAATGACCTACCTGCAGCTGAGCTAAATAAAGGCGCTGGCCACTATTTGAGGAAACACAGGATTTGTCTTCTAACACCAGCATGAACTCTTATTGTACCTCAGTCTCATGTCTTCTGTCTGTTGGCCAAGTCTTCACTTCACTGTTAAAGGTAGAATTTATTGTTACATAATATATAGACAACTTATCTCCTAATAATGAAATGACTTAAGTCATTAAGCTCCTCAGTCATGGTCTGCAGGCTTTTGACCTGTTGTGCAATCTCAAACCTTATTACTGTATTTACCAGAACAACAGACATTTTTTGTGACTCCACTTCCTTAAGTTTATCGCTTGTGTCTGTTTTTGCTGTTCCTCAGTCTCTGGCCCTGTCTGAGGTCCCTCAGTTCATTAGTTTGTTCATGCTTTGTTATCTTTACACCTCATGGTGTCACCAAGCAACGTGGCATGAGACGGCTGCCTTTAAAACCAACATGTGCTAAAGGTGGAGATGGGTAAGCCCACAGCTTGTGTACACAAGGACCTTCATGCTAATCCACTGGTATACTTTATATAATAGTGTGAACTGCCTGTGATGTGTGCATTACATGCATGAATGGAGGAGTCCAGACCTGTCCAAAGGATGTGGTGTCACGGTGGAAGGAATTTTCTCTGAACTTACTTGAGTGAAGTGATAAAGACAACAAACTTTTCAGTAGAACTGACTTCAGGGACTGAAGAAGTCTTACAACAAATATCAGCAGATCTACACACACGTCTTGTGCTGTCAAACTCATACTGATACAGGTGGGTCGGTCAGGCCCCTCCTGTGCAGACAGACCGACTGACAGAGGAGCCTTTATGTTAACAACCAAGATGGCTGCAGCTGAGGTGGAGAGGTCTCTTTTAAATTTTATATATTGCACATTTTCTCTAAAAGAGGGACAAACAGCTGCTCTCACAACATTTGTTCCCATACACAAATATAATATATGACATATATGTCCCTGTGTTCCATATGTGTTGCGTCTGGAGACACTTTGGTCTGTGACCGTTGAAAATGCTCCCCTAGAAACCCTAAAACAAAAGGACATGTTCCACACCCATATGCTGATGCTAATTGTCCCTACAGTTATCTGGCAGTTATTGATCACTGATCATATAGTCTTTCAAAAGGCTGATCATTTTCCATATGACAGACGTAGACATATCCTTCATCTTCTTCATTCTCAAACTCACTTCATTCTTCTTATGTCACAATTTGAACACAGCGCTGTGCTCCACAGATTCAGCGTGGCTCACTGGAGTAGAACAGAAAGTCTTTGTGCTCTGAGCTGAAACTAGTTCTCAGGTGAGCTGGGTCATTCTCTGGCTGGTGGTCTGCTCCGGTTCAACATCCCACTGGTCACAGAAAGAAGTTGTCACAACTCAAAGCACAAGGACCCAGTAGAGCTGCTCTCCACTGGAGACTTATCAATACAGACTGATTAAAAAGCTTCTGGTCTGCAGGACAGGAGAACAGGAGACTAGCAGCATGAAAGTGCAGCTGACAGATCTGCAGAAATGATGTGATGCAGTCATATCGACGTGGAGCGGAGTCTCAGAGGAAGGTTTCAACAGATCCAGGACATGAAGAACTGAGGAGCTTCGCAAAATCTGTTCTTTGTGAAATAATTTAATCAAGTTGTGTTTGTTTGTGGACAGAGAAAAATCATCATCTATTAACAGATCATCATATCCCTATGTGAGTGAAGGTCGTCACAGCCGCTGTTCAGTCCTCACAAGTCCTTTCCCAGATTGTGTATCTCATCCAGGACAAAGTCCATGTCCTCCCTGCTGACCTGAGGACTGATGACCACCATCCTGAAAAAGTTGGCTTTGTCACAGTGGGTCTGGTAACCGATCATCATGCTGCCCTTCTTCATCATGCGCTCTTTCACCATTGGGGCCACCTGCAGAACGAAGGAGGAGGTAATGACTCACTACTGTCTCGTACAGCATTCATACAGGGGGGGCAAAGAGGGATGAAGCAGTTTTATTTGTCCTGGTAAATATTAAAGAGGAGTGTTGGATTCAAACAGCACATTTTCTCAAAATAACCTTAATTACTATGAGTGCATATGTCTTTAGTTCATCTCAGCAGATCTGACAACAGTAAAATGTTTAATGAGTGATGTCATTCTTCCATGTTATTGTCATTCTCTTTATAATGTTAAAGGTTTTCTTTTGCACTGTTGTTAAAAGTTTTTTTTGCTTTTTTTCCACTGATGTTGTCTCTTCATGTCTTGTTTTTCTCAATGTGCACAGTTTGTCTTGTACTGGTTGTGTGTTTTTTGTGTATTTTGTGTGCTTTTTTAATATCTACTCGATGTGCTCTTTAAATTGCCCACTGGGAATAAATAAAGTTTGTTCAACTGAATTGAATTACTCACAGTGTGGAGTTTTTTCCACAGCTCAGGGCTGACTGGAAGCTTCCTCAGACTTGGTGGAAAATACCAGAAGCAGACATTTGCATATTCAGGCTGTATACAGAAAAACAGAGTTCAAAAATGGCATCTAATCCAGGCATGACTGATCACATAACTATATGAATTTAGGGATGAGCAGAAAAATTAGCCAGTATGTGAAATTCACTGGTTTTGTAAAAAAACTGTGGATGAATTTTCAAAGACTCACCTCCATCACGAGCTGGAAACCTTCTCTCTTCTTGATCTCATGTGCCAGGTACCTGCAACAAGCACATTTAAGAAGAAAATAGGCAGTGCATCTTTTTTTAACCCATGCTCTAACATTACGGAGCACCCTGCCGAGAGCAATAAGAGATGGAGGCTCTGTGAATGCCTTTAAACCACAGCTGAAACCTTGTTTATTTAACTGGACTTTTAATTAATTCTCTCACATTCTCTCCGTTTTTATTTTCACTGACACTTTATCTTATACTGTCTTTGTATTGTCTAATTTCATCGTCCTTCTATTCACCCTTATTGTATGGTACTATTTCATGTTTTTATTGTAAAGCACTGTGAGCTACATCTCTTGTATGAAAAGTGCTGTATAAATGAAGTTTATTATTTATCATTTTTTAACATCATTATTGAACTTTAGAACATCACATTAGTTACTAGTTCCAGTTAGTGTATGTACTCTTCCTTCTCAGACCGGACTTATTATTCATGAACAACATTCATACTCTGTCTGTTTAACTCTGGGATTTCAGACTTAATTCATCTGTGAATGAATTACACTGTGAGTAATTTTTTAGTATTTTTTAGTATTTTTAGAAAGTGAAGATGTTAGCTGCACTGCTGCTACAGGGTACCCTTCCACCCACCTACACATTCCCATAATGGGCTTGTTTTACTATTGTCTTAGGGTCTGACAACCAGGAACATACAGTACAGTACATTTGTGGGGTCTGACAACTTTGTGGGGACCAAAATGCTGGAGCCCACAACTATGAATGGCTGTTAGAGGAGAAGGTCACTTGGTTTGTAGGTTAGAATGAAGTATTCGTGTGTGTGTGTGTGTGTGTGTGTGCAAAAATTAGCCCAAATGAGTCAGTTTCATACAGCTTATTCTCTTGAGAACCATGTTGCATCACTTACACACATGCAGTATATTACAGTTTAATTATACCAGTATAAGAAGAATAAGGACTGCTACACATTACAGCCAGCATTTACTTTGTGATCACTTTGAAAAAGAGGTGAACAACAGATAACTTTAATTGACTGTCCTCACACTGTGTAACTGTGAATACAGTGGACCAAGTGTGTGTTTCCTCAGACTAACCTGGCTATGGCAAGGGCTCTGTCCACCCTCTGCTCCAGCTCTTTGGTTCCCAAAGCTTTCCACATGAGCCAGAACTTGAAGGCGTCCGGCTTCCTGCTGCACTGGACGGACTTGTCTCCGGTGTCATAGCTGACATCATAGAACTTATCCTGCTGGAAGAGGTAGGAGGCCCGAGCAGAGTGGCAGCGCTGGAGGAGACTCTGAGGAAGCACAGTGACCAGGGTGAACACAGGGTGCACAGTAGTGTGGAGGATAGAGCTCACACACATCCTGGATTCACACACACACACACACACACACACACACACACACACACACACACACACACACACACACACACATACACACACACACGAGTCAGACAGAGTGAGTTTGCCTTACTGTTTTGTCTCTGACCAGGAAAGCAGAGCACTGCAGACACGCCATCAACATCTTGTGAGGGTTCCAGGCCACAGAGTTGGCTCTTATCAGACACACAGAGACAGAGACACAGTCAGTCAACAGCCAGTATTCACAGGTCACACTGAACTACGACATAGATACACCAGCACCACTTTTTAAAACATCATGCGGCTGTGACTGCTGATTTTTATTAGCTGTATTTAACCTGCATTGGACAGAAGCTATGTACCATTGTACCTGAGTGTAATGTCAATAAAGATCATCCTGAGATGGGATAGAGGACATTAGATCAAAGATTCATTCCACTATCAACTGCAATCTTTATTTTAAAGGAAATTATGATTATGATTATGATTATGATTATTATTGTAGCATGGCTGTGAAATGCTGCTTTGAGCAGACTGTTTACCTGTGGAGACCCTTCAACAGCTGTTTATGTTTCTTAGACATCAGAGCTGCTCCTCCCCAACAGGCCTGAGGAGACCAGGACACAAAACAAGTGTTTGTACTGATAGTTAAATAAAATTATTATGAATGAAAGAATGAATGGAGGAATGAATAAATGGATGGATGGATGGATGAATGAATGAACTCACGTCCACATGCAGCCACAGGTTGTACTTCTCACAGATGTTAGCGATTTCCTCAATGGGATCAAAAGCTCCAAGCACTGTAGTCCCTGCGGTGGCGTTTACCATGATGGGAACTGCACCCTGAACACACACACACACACACACACAGACAGACAGACACACACACACACACACACACACACACACACACACACACACACACACACAGACACACACACACACACACATACACACACACACACACACAATGCAATGTTTCATGAAAGTCATGAAACAAAGACTCTTTTCAAATCAGGTGATGTCAGGTGATGACACACAATATCATGTGATGTCAGATAATAAGGCCTCCTTTCTCACCTCTCTTTTCGCTCTCTTTATTTGCTCCTCCAGAGCTGAAGGAATCATCTTACCTCTGACAAACACAAAAAATAATGAATGATTCATAAATGCACTCAGTGTCTGAGTCAGGTTAGTAAATGAGCTCCAGCTCTGTGGTTCAGTACAGGTGAAGGAGTCATGTCATGTCCACAGAAATACCTTGATACCAAAACCAGGATTATAAAGTGTGTAGGAGAAGCAGTTCACCTCTTATCAGCCGACACCATGTACACATTCTTAGTGCCGATGCCCAGTAAAGCTGCTGCTTTGGAAATGGAGTAATGACACTGAAAGAGATTAAACAAGAGCATGACTGAGCAGGAGTTCATATTCAAACACAACCAGTCCTCCAACCTGAACAACCAACAGCCCTCTGATTATAATAACAGTAATAATGTTAATATATTGCACCTTACATACAAGAACTGCAAAACAACAATAAAATTACATGCATTAAGTGCATCACATGAAAATACATAAAAGGATGTAGAATGAAATAGAATAGAATAGAACAAAATAAATGAAATAAATACATCATTAAAATACATTAAGAATGGATATATAGAAATCATAAAATCAGTAAGACATCAGTACATATAACAGCATTTAAAAGGAATGTTAAGCAGTGCTTGAGTGTGAAGCAAAGTGCACAGTTTCAGAGCTAGTTGAAGGCTGAGGTGAAGAGATAAGTTTTAACCTTTCTTTTAAAAATACTTAGTGAGCGGCTTCTCTGATATCTACAGGTAATATGCTCCATTGCTTTGAACCATAACTGACAAAGGCTGCTCCCTGCTGCTGGGAACCTTCAATAATCCAGCAGTAGATGATCTCACTGCTCTTGAGGTCTATAGTTAACAAGGGAGTTGGCTCTGTAGTTTGGTACTCGCTCATTAAGGCTTTTGTATCTAGGGAGGAGGAGCTTAAAGTCAATTCTAAATGTACATGGTTAGGCACATGGACTGTACTGAGAGTGCGTACCCACCTTCGTTGACATGGTTACTATAATAACAGTCATGGCTTGGTTAGGTTCAGGAAAAGATGGTGATTTGGGTTAAAATAAGTACTTCCTCAACATTAGACGATCTTTAATAATAACAACGAACGGTCATGAATATTAGAAACAAAATAAACTGCTACTGTCACATGGGAATCGAACCCTTGTCATACCCTGTGTTATATTCCTGTGTTTTGTTGACCCATCCATCCACCCCAACCTCCTCCTGACGGGGACTTTGTAATTCTATAAACTACGTCACCGCACTTTTCCCTTTGCTCCTGTCATCATAATACGACCATAAGATGTCACCTAGCAACAAAACCCAACTATGAGTCATAATAACCTGTTGACCTATGGGCTCATTTTTTACAGGAGGATAATCACCCACAGTAGATTTTATTTCTGCTCACCACACGAATAATGATAATAATATGAATAATTGGTGTAAAACTGTAAAGGTCTTAAAGGTTTCTGAGTGAAGAGTACTTCATGAGATATGGTGACGGATTTCATCTATAAAAACCTTCAATTTTCAGCTGTTTAAGAGGAGGAGTGCAGGTGAAGGAGCGATGCAGCTCAGACAAGCTATAGCCAGAAAACAGTTTAATCCAATAAAATCTGCAAAATATAAAGTGATTTTTCATTCAAATGAAATTAACCTGTGTAAAGTAGTGTCCTGTCCTTGATATGTGTAACTCTATGATAATTAAAAATGCACTCTTAAATAATAGGTCTAACAATATTCAAATTTTCTTACTGTCAATAAATCCCAAATCATCAGAACTGTGTGTGTACCACACCCTGATATATCTGATTCCTCTGAGCCATAAATCTCTTTTTTTAGCTTTATTTTGACTCACTCCCACACACACCATCCTATTTCCTCTTAATATTTGCTAAAAACTATGATACCCAGCTGTTTTAAGAAATTACTCAGCCTTTATAATTATGAGTGACTTTTTAATATTTTCATCTTCTGTAGAAAGAAATGGGCTTGGACCTGAGAGCCACAGACAGGCTGAGGAAGTCAAACATAGTTTTTTTTTTTTTGTTTGTTTTTTTTACAGGTTTTCTTGAGAATAACAACAATTAAAAACATTTCCAGCCTCGTCAAGTTTGATGAAACCTACTTCCTGTGATGTTAACAAGACCAGTCGTGGAGCAGCAAACAGGCCGACTTCTTTAATGTCTGGGCAGTAACGGTACCTGGCTAAGTTCACAGCATACATGTTGGACATCGAGCCACCTGGAAGGCAAACAACCCATAGGTGTCATGTGTTATGATCTGTCCAATAGGATCAATGAGGAAACAGAAGTAATAATGCTAGGCACTGTTGGTGACCTGGGTTAAAGATTCCATCTCCTCCTTCCTCCCAGCCGATCATCTCTATCATCTTCCTCAGCACAGCATCCTCCATCAGGGTGAAGACTGGAGCCACCTCATATGTGTACCTGAGGGAAACCAGTTATGTGCAGTATGTCATGATTTCAGACTGGTCTAACAGTCACTGACTGACAGTATTACAGTGGGCTGTGTGACTCACAGACTGGTCTTGACTGCCTCAGTGATGAAGCTTGCCACCATGGAGTAGGGTTCCAGCCCAGCATATAGCTGGTTGTAAAAATGAGGATGGGCTACAGAGATGATTCAGAAAAGATGCATGTTAGTGTATCAGCTGCTCTATTAAAACAACAAAACACAACAAAAATACAGCCAGCACGTTTCTCTCTTCAAGTTTTAACATTTTGTTAAAAAAACAACTGCCCATTGAAGTGATCTGAGTATTAACTACAGACTCAGTTATGCACCTGCTGTCAGTCCTCAGTCTTCTTTATTCCTTTCACTGATGACATCATACCTTAGCTACTACTAGAAATTAGATTTTTAAGCTGGTATTACTCTAAGACAGACTTATAATATCCAGTTCTATGCAGATGATACAATCTTGTATGCACATGTCGGGGTCACAATCTGCTTTCACTGTAATCTTCTGGTTAGGCACAGTCTGACGTTCAAACCTTGTATGAAAAAACTGGTGTTGAGTCTGAAGATATTAAATCTTTTATCCTCATGCTGCTCGTTTCACCCTTAAACAACTTGATGCATCTTAATATTTTTATAACCAATACAATTACTCCAATACAGATTTACAGTATCCATTTTTATGCAGATTATACAATCCTGTATGCACATGACTCAAGCCATGTCTCCATCACAGTCTGCCTTTAACATCTCTGCAGAACCTCAAACTTTTACTGATTCTCAACTATTTTCAAGAATCTATAATTCGATCTTTCATCTTCCACACACATAGTGCTACTGAAACTAAAGCTCTTTAATCTTTGAGTTTAGCATCAGTCTGACTTTTCAACCTTGTGTGACTCGAACATAAGTCTGAAGATGGAAATTATTTTCTTATATCAGAATTTCTCTTGACAACAGGAAAAACTTTCTCCAACCAACCATCATGACTGACTGATTTTTCTACTCTGCTCTACTCTGTGTTTCATTGCATATATCATATGTAAAAATTGCACTTATCACTGAGTAATACATGAAAAAGTAGATCTTTGTTCTTAGTCTCAATTAGACTGCCTGATTAGATAACTGATGAAGGTTCGATCCGGACTTACCGGTCTTGACGCTGTATTTGATGGCGTCTCTGCAGCGCTGCAGGATCTTGGACTCAGACTCTCCACTGTCTCCCAGCTCAAGGTCCAACAGCTCCTTCAGCTGCTCGGGGGAACGCCACTCACAGACCTGGTCAGCATGGACATACAGCTCACTGTCAGTCAACTGTAGCGGCACTACCCCTAATATATGTACCTGAAGCTTATTGGTTAGAAATCCACATTAAACTGAGACACACAGATTTCAGAAGTGTATAAGATGAGACTTTTACCTTTTCTCTGACATTAGTGGCTTTTTTCACTGCATCATCCATAATCAGCTCCATGGCTCGGTGAACAAAGCTCTCCGTCCCGTGTACGTCCGCAGTGGAACTGTTCAGAACAAAATCCTCTATGATGCCTGGAGAACATTTCACATGAGGCCGTGGATCTGCCACATTGTTCCTGCTTTCACAGGAATTCACCCCTGCAAATGGAAAAATAATGAATTACTTTCTGTAATCAAAAGTTATAAGTGCACCCACATGGCCCTCTGAGCACATTAGATTAAATGAAATGAAATTGATTTAATAAATTATTATTATCATTAACAACAATAACAACAACAATAATTATAGGTATAATTTTATTTTATATTTAATGACATTTTATTTTATTTTATTTTATATTT
Source organism: Trachinotus anak (assembly GCF_046630095.1). Classification (NCBI taxonomy): domain Eukaryota; kingdom Metazoa; phylum Chordata; class Actinopteri; order Carangiformes; family Carangidae; genus Trachinotus; species Trachinotus anak. The sequence goes on from NW_027273883.1 coordinate 26,586,237, forward strand.
TAATAAAATACTATATAGTATTGTATAATATATTGGAATTTTGTTGTCTATGAGGTAAATATATAAATCAGTTATCTGATATTTATTTAAACACAAAACACAATGAACTGACTTGTAATAAAATAAATAAAATAATCTATACAAGTAACATTTCAGCTCTATTAGATATAAAATTCAAGGGGGTTATGGATACAACAGATATTGGAGGATGTTTGAAAAAAAAAAATCATATTTATAACATCACCAGTATTCCATCAATATTCCTCTACAGACTCATCTTATGCATAAAATAACATAATAAACATGTTTAATAAACTTTCTGCAGAGGTTTTCTATGATGTGTTACATTGATATATAATGTGCATCAATTATTCCATTACCAGTTATGTACTGAAATAAACTTTGCTAATATGTTGTAAGAAGGTTGTGTTGTATTGTTGTGTTGTTCCTCATGAAAAAAATAAAGATGCAGAATTTGTCAATCTGTGCAAATTACTTAAATGAAAAACACATCAAGTACCATCAAACACCTGTGATATCATGATAAATGTCTATAATTTTTTTTTTTTTTTTAACATTTTAAATTAGCCTAGTCCAGTAAAGTTTGAACTCCCCCTGCAACACTCACCATTCAGTTGTCTCTCTGTGGTTGATGCCATGTCTGAGCTTTGCTGCTTAGTCTCTGCAGTTTATTACACACTTACAATAATGTGTGTATTTATACACAGACAAGACTGGACTGTCCTCATGTCATGGAAATTCCCAGAAATGTTCAGCAACCAGGAACATCTGCACCACAAAATAAAGTTGCCTAACAGTACTGACAGTATCTCTCTTTTCTAGCTTATTTCATTATATAATTTCAGTTTTTTCTGTATTTTCAGTAAAGATTATCATCAAATTAAATTTGGCAATTATACAGTTTCAGAAGAAAGAGTCCTGAAATTAACCTGTGATTAATTAAAGGGAAAAATATTGAGTATTATTGTCAGTATTTCTGCAGACATGTGACCTTCATCAAAGTACAAAACTAACAAAGTAAAAAGTAGATTATGATTTGTACAAAACAATGTGTGTTATTTTTTTATATTCAAATAATTTGTTTTTATTTGTTTGTTATAATTTCCTGTCAACTACTAGTCAAATAAATCAAAGGTACACTCTACTTTACTGACATTTGTTAATAAATAAATAAAGGTTGTGCAACTGATTTTCAGTCAGCTGGGAGTCGCTGTGCCACAGGACCACTGAACATTGTCCTCTTGCTCTATAGTGGAAAATTACTCAATCTGCTCTTAGCTGTCAACTAGTCACTATGGAAAAGTACAGAAGCTCTCCAATTCAGTCACGTGGACAGTTTATTGAGAGGAGAGAAGAGTGAGTCCAGGTGATGTAGGTCTCAGGCGCACTCTGTTTCAGTCCTACAGGGGAGGCTAGAGCCAGATGGATGCTGGGATGTATGAGCAGCTGCAGCAGCGATGATGATGATGTTTGCAGTCACTGTTGGAGCAGCAGGTAAAACCCCCGAACCCCCAAACCACCGAACCCCAAACCCAAACAAGGCACAGCATGACAGTGACCAGGCTGCCTGACTGCACACTGGGCCGGATTAACCTGCTTGGGGTCAGTTAGTTTGTGGTCATTCAGTGATTCCCATACATTTGTTTATCTGTGGCCGCCCACTTCAATACTGACAACATGTCACTCACAGTCACATTGGCTATGGAGACGTCTCCAGAGGAATCCATATCAGAGTTATAGATGTTTCTGTCTGGACCAAAGCAGTGAATGGACCAACATCCCTGAAGTCATGCTGTAGGCATGGCTAAAATACAGGACCAGCCCTCATTTCATTTCATATAGTATTTTACCACAGAATAATTGGTGCACAGTGAACCTGGGGCCTCCAGGGCCCCTGAAGCTCTGGGTCTCTGAGGCAGTTGTTTCTGCACACAGCTCAGCTTTGGTTGTGCAGATCACAGTTTGTTGCCTGTGACAGTGTATGTGCTGCTGAAATGTCTTGACTCAGCTTTATCACCAAAACCAGTGAAGTGAAAGATTTTGATCTGAAATTTTACTTAATGACAGGCAGATTTTGTTCACACCTGTCCCACATTTGATTTTCTTCTCAACCCCTAACCTTTATTACACAGTTGATTTGGGAAAATAAAATCATTAAATAATAGTAAAGTCCATGTCCCAGTCCTGAGCTTATGCAACGTGAGGCACTGATGTGAAAAAAATCCAGCAGTTCCTGCACCGTGAGCCTCATGCTGCTGCAGACCCACCAGCTTTCTGGATCCAATCCTCCTGCTGTTCATCTCCAGGAAACCACGGCTCAGACTTTCGAGATAAGATCAGAGATAAGGTGTCAGTGACATGGGTTTCAATTGAAAAGATAAACTGATTTATCATGTTAATTATTAATTGGGAGCACTGGCAGCTCATGCAAAGACGGCATGTACTGTAAGAGCCCTCCCACCCCCTCAACCCCCCCACACAGGAGCAGGACTGAAAGATGTAGCTGTGATCTGAGTCTGTTTGTGGTTATTTTGTGTGTCCTCCTGGTGATTTTGTATCTTGTCTGGTCATTCTGCATATATTTGCTGTCATTTTGTCTCTTTTTGTGTTTTCATTGTGGTTGTTCTGCATCTATCTACATTTGTGTTGAGCCTCTTTCAGTGATATTTTGCAGGTAAAGACCGAGGCCCTGGGACTGTGGCCTTTGCCCGGTCAATTATCCATTTTACTGCAGATTTCACCTACATGAAGCTGATGATACTCCTGTACTTTACACATAGGATTTTCATTGCAAGACATTTACTTGAATGACAACAAACTTGATTTTATAATTTTTATGTTGTTGTATTGGTGCATTTTCTAAAATAAAAAATCTGACAAAACTCATCACATAAATAGGAGTTTTGTTATTTGCATTAGGACCTTGTAAATAAAATATTATTTTAATGATGCTACATTAATAATTTCATAAAATCCTATTGAAAATGTCATAACTCCCACTTAATGTAAGTGTTCTAATCAGAAACAGCCCAGATTGAACTCAGTATATTTCCTCTCTGTGTGTTGGTGTTTGTCTCTTTATCCTCCTGACATTTATCTCATTAATCCTTATCTCTGTGGATGACTCAGTCCTTTGACTCAGGCTATCAGGCCTCTGATTCCTTTAAAGCCAGAAACTTAGAGAGTGACAGAGTTAATGGAAGATGTTTCAGACACAAAGTGTCCTGATGATGTTCAGACTGACTACAGGGTCGTCCATTAGTCACCCTGACTCTGGAGTTCAGAGAGGAGGGGGGCACAGGATGAACAGACGGATCATCTGGGAGGGTTTAGTTCTCTCGCTCTGATGTCCTCTTTCATTCAACTCCACAGTTCTGCAGATATAACAACAAATTACACAGCTAATATTACTACAAACCAGAATGATACTGTAGTTTTTCTGCAGCAGCAGGATTTGGTATTTGAATGGATATAAAAACAGCAACATCATTTTAAGGTGAGTTACACATCTTCGAAGGAGCATTACTTCAGTGAAAATGAATAATATGGAGACTTGAGACTAAAATGTTGCTCTTAAGCTTCCAAATATCACATTTTAAAGTATTGTTGTTGTTGAATTGTTGAATTGTTTTATTTTTCACTGATCAGGGACTCTGTGAACTTTCACATAATAAAAATCTTTTCACATGATGACTGTGACCAGTGTTACCTGAAATAAAATCCTAAGAAAACAACTTTAAACCTGTTTTTATTTTAGTTTAGTTTTTTAGTTTTTGGGGGGAGCTAAACAAGCTGAGTACACATCTGACATATGAAGCTTGGCTAAAGAATATGAATATGGCTAAAGTGTGAGTGACATCAGCATCCATCTGAAGTCATCTTTGTGTCATCTGATAAATCCAAGTCCAGTATTTTAGCTCTGTGTTTGGTCTCCTCCAGCTCCTGAGGGAAACATCTGGCTGTTTAGCTGCTGAATGCTTCACTGCGTTCACCAGCTGTTCCGACTGAGTCTGTCAGAGACAGAGGGTTTGTAGGAAACAGCTGCCTGCTGGAAATCAAAGACAGCAGCAGGATGGTCAATACATAAGATCCTTTCACACCACAAATATTTATTTGGTTCATTACTTACGTAGAAAATACTGATTAGAGCAGCTCCTGCAGAGCCTTTATGAGATACCAGTATATTCCATACTAACAGATTTTCCTTCAACTCTCCAACAGGACTCACAACAACAGACCCTCCCTGCTGTCAGATATCCACCTCCACCATGACCATCCTGGGTGGTGGCTTTGATGACCACACTCTAAGAAAGGATTCAGGAGGTTAGTTAGTAGTTAGTATGACTAAACATGAGCTTTTTCAACATAAAAAATACAATTTGTTACATGTCCATTATTTTTATTAAGTTGATAACTTATTTCAAGAAGTTGATCAAAATTAAAAATGAAGAAAGTTGTCTTAACTCAAAAATATATTGATTTTGGATAAGCATTTCTGCCTTCACTTAACAAAGAAAAGAATTAAGTTAATGAAACTTAATATTGTATTATAATATTAAGTTAGTGCAGCTTCCTATCACGTGTGCCAGCAGAGAACGTGACCAACGGCCATTTTCTGCTGCCAGACTGCACCAGCAACAGAGGGAGAGACCACAAGGAGTGAAGGTCAGGGGGTTGGATTAACTTTACTTGGTGAGTAAATATTTTTTTATTGTCTTTATTGTATGTGCAACAGCAAGTAACTATCAGCGCTCAGTCCAGTCACACAACACTAAAAGTGAAATGTCTGCAGCATGCTTTGTCCTCAGCTTTTAGCCAGCTAGCCAATGTAAAAATATGTTTATGTTAAAAGTTGGTTAATTAAAAGAAAATAATATTCTCCACATGCAGTGTGCAAATGTAGGCTGAGAGCCAACACCACATCAAATAAGTTACAGCCCCTGAAAATAAAATTAAGGGACTCCGCAAAATGATCAGTTTCTGTTTTTGGCTCCAGAAAATCAGTGTTCAAAATGAAAAAAAATTGCAGTGTTTTCAAACCTTGAGTATTGCAAAGAATATTCATCTCTTTTATATATATTTTGAACAGTTAATATTTTCTGCAAATACAATCAGAGAAACTTGTGATTTGGCAGTGATCTCTTAAATTTTTTTCTGTAGGATAGTAATAAGCTATTTATTTTGATCACATTTGATTTTAACTGTATTTTTTCTTCTTGTTTTTCAGAGACGGGAGAACTGGTCGCAACATCTGGTTAGGAAAGCAACATTTCCCAACAACGGTTAGCAACAGATAGCAACATTTAAACATTGAGAAACATCATATAGACAACAAGTTATTACTACAGGACTACTGCTACCTAAAATTTAAGTTCAAATAGACAGAACTTACATTTACATCACATCTGTACATTTTGTGAAGTTGTGCTGTATACACTTTATTCTGTACAAGTTCAGTACATTTATTACATAACGCACAAACCAGCTTCATTAAGGAAGAACCCTGTTCAGATAGCAGGCAGTGACAGTGTTGATTGCAATAAATCGATATTGAAGTTGCTTACAATAAATGTGCTTTGACAGTAAAACTGGAATTGCATTGTCTAATTTCTTCTGACTTAAGTGAAATAAGTTAGTTGTACTCAATAAAATTGGGGTAACAATTTGCATGGACAATTTTTCTGCGTAGAAAGAAAGTAAAATAAAGGAGTTATAGCAACTTAAATAGAGTAAGTTGACCACTTATTAACACTAATACTTTGGTATAAAAATTGAGTTGGTTCAACATGATTAAGCTTGTAGAGGACAAAACAAATCAAGTTGGTTGTACTGGACTAATTGAGTTAGTCCAGCTACAAAAGTCTCATGGGAACTACTCAATAATGTCTTAGTTGGAATTACTTAAAAAGATAAATGCAAATTGTTACAACAATTTTTTTTAAGTTGAGCCAGTGTCATTTTTATTAGAGTGCAGTTCTTCAGCAGTGAGGACAGTTATGACCATGTCTTCACAGACACACAGACCACCACAGTCAAAGGTTTTTACTTCCAGTGTACTCAGCAGCTCCATGGACCAGACCTCCTACATCTGAACCTCAATGCTTCACAACAGGTTCTTGTCAATGTGGGGGGTGTCCGGTACATCTTCCCGCGGAGCACCGTGGAGGATTTCCCTCAGAGCCGTCTGAGCCATCTGAGCCGTCTGTGCTTCTGCACCATGCTGAAGGTGATCGCTGCTAATTTTGTTCCACAGCTCAACAGATAAAACAGTAAGTGATCATTTTAACACATAAGAGAAAACAAACTAAGTTATTGTGGGAATTATTTTGTTAGCCTCTCATGGTCTGATAATATATTTACCTGTTCTGTTCATCATAAGCAATAAACTTCATAAATTGTCCTTATTTTGACTCAAGGTAGTTTCTATGTTCCACACAAACCAAAACTCAATTGCTGTTCTTTGATAAATATTAAATAAATAATGTTAGAATATTACTGTCCAAAAAAAAAAAACAAAAACAAAAAAAAAAACCTGTATAAATAATACTACAGTTGTAAATGATGCAAATTTTCAGAATACTACACGAACTGAGACAAAAAAACAAAAATTATTTAATCTATTTTCAATCTGTTGCAATCGTCCCTGATCCATGCTGCAAGTGTCACCAGGGTTGGGGTCAGTTGCAACATCTGAATTCTTCTATTCAAATAAAATAGTCTAAAATAGTCTTTCCCTGGTTCAGATTCCTTCACTGTGCTTCAGGAGGTTTTTTACCAGCAGCTGAATTATCTGCAGAGGTCTCTTCCTCTCCACAACAAACAGACCAGTGGATTAAAGCCTGTAGAAACAACAAATAGAGCAGTTTCACTTTAAAATGAATGATTTGCCAATGCTTTTTTGCAGACACAGGTTGTCTCATGGGAGCTGAAGTGCCAAACATTTCTCTGATAATTTAAGATCCAGATGTCCAACGACTAAAATCCTTAAACCAGTAAAAATATTTAGTTGAAAACATGTTCAAAAAAAAAAAACAAAATTTAAAAATGTGGCTTTAAACTGGAAACAAGTCAATTTGAGCTTCTGGAAGACAACCACAAAACCATGGCATGAGAATAGGGGATATGACATCATTGACAGTTTCTTAATATTAAAATTGTGTATTAGTATGAGACTTGCTGGAAACATTTTGGATAGTGAAGAACACAATTCCAAAAAAATATGAAATAGGTCTAGTTGTTTTTAGACATTTTAATGTGGAAAAGATGGTTCAGAGCGGGTGTCCTCTTTGTTTAAGTGTCCTCCTTTATGCAACATGGCATAAAGAAGGGAAGTCCATACAGTCACCACTCCAGTTACCACTGAAGTAAACAAGAAATGTATTAAGGATAACTTAACATAAGAAAACTAGAACATAGTGGGTCAGTAATCTGGAGGGAAGTGAGGCTGCTGGGTGTCAGGAAAAAGGTGTTCACCTAAACTACCTCTAACTGCCAGGAAATCAGGAAGAACCTGAAAAGAAGCAGAGACAGGTCAGAACAAATACTGTCCTGCTGCCCAGGGTCTGGGTTTCTTAACCCTGAGATAAGGGAAACTCTGGGTTTTCTGTTCCAGAAATTCAGATCACTTTAACTATGAGTCAGTTACCATGGTAATTTATGTGAAGCTGCCTGTCTCTGCTTCCTGTCTCACTTTAAGAAGTTCTGACACGTTGTCATTTCTTCATTCATACTGTCTACAGCATCATAGCAAATCTACACTTAAAGAATCGTCACTAGCACTTATTGCTGCGCTAACACTTCTTATCGCACTTAACCTTGATTGTTCCCCTTTCTGTAAGTCGCTTTGGATAAAAGCGTCTGCTAAATGACTAAATGTAAATGTAAATGTAATCATCACCATTTCATCGATAAACATCTTCATCTTCTGCTGCAGCAGAACTTTGTCTCCATCAGGTCACTGCTGAATAAATATATTTAATCATTTAATCTAACAACAGTAATTTCCAGAATAATATCCATTACAGAAATAAAAATCTGCTAAATAATAACAACAACAACAACAACAACAACAACAACAACAACAACAACAACAACAACAACAATAATAATAATGTGATGAATAATAATAGTAATAAATAGTCTGAACTTGCAGACTTTCACAGCTAGTGTTGTTTTATTTAAAGATAAATGTTCTTTAACATCACACATGAATCTTTCTGGCTCCACTGGATTAAAATGGAGGCTCTGTTCTTCATTTACCTGTTACCATGGTGAATCGTTGAATTGGCGCTCCATTACGCATCACCTGAACTTCTGTCATACAGCTGAGGAAGCTGCAGTGCACCTACATGTATGTGAGCCCTTTATGGTTCCAGTAAATCATTCAGGGAGAATGTAGCTCCTGTCAGGCTGCAGGGACTGTGGGAGGACAACCGAGCCCATCCTACACAGAGACCTGATCCAGTCCTACACAGAGACCTGATCCAGTCCTACACAGAGACTTGATCCAGTCCAACAAAGAGACCTGAGCCAGTCCTACACAGAGACCTGATCCAGTCCAACAAAGAGACCTGACCAAGTCCTACACAGAGACCTGATCCAGTCCTACACAGAGACCTGATCCAGTCCAACAAAGAGACCTGACCAAGTCCTACACAGAGACCTGATCCAGTCCCACACCGAGACCTGACCAAGTCCTACACAGAGACCTGAGCCAGTCCTACACAGAGACCTGAGCCAGTCCAACAAAGAGACCTGGCCAAGTCCTACACAGAGACCTGATCCAGTCCCACACCGAGACCTGAGCCAGTCCAACACCGAGACCTGAGCCAGCCCCACACCGAGACCTGAGCCAGTCCCACACCGAGACCTGAGCCAGTCCAACACCGAGACCTGATCCAGTCCAACACCGAGACCTGAGCCAGTCCCACACCAAGACCTGAGCCAGTCCAACACCGAGACCTGAGCCAGTCCAACACCGAGACCTGATCCAGTCCAACACCGAGACCTGAGCCAGTCCCACACCAAGACCTGAGCCAGTCCAACACCGAGACCTGATCCAGTCCAACACCGAGACCTGAGCCAGTCCCACACCAAGACCTGAGCCAGTCCAACACCGAGACCGGGCAGTGAGAGCTCCTGAGTGAGCGCAGCAGAGTCCTCCACTGAGGCCTGTGACAGAGAAACAGAGGAGCTCACTCTGGACTCTGGACGTTTGCCCAGGAGGAGAGTCAGCGATACCAGGAACAAGACCAGAGACCAGGACTGAGGGTTTAAGATGGAAACAACAAGAGAGAGCCAGAGAGGAGGGGACTGTGTGTGACTGTGTGTGTGTGTGTGTGTATGTTTCAGCACATGTGATGTGGTACCGTCTGTTCCCTGTTCTCCTACCAGAGGCACTCCATGGGTCCAGTCTGTCATTACAGCTCTCTGGTACAAATTCTGGTCTGCAGAGGAATGTCTCTCTCACACACACACACACACACACAGATCCTGACTGCTGTAGTATCAACCCTGTGCCACAGTGAAATTCTTCCGAATTCACCTGTACTCATTTTATTAAAGACATTTGAGGCTCAGGAGGTAAAGCACACACACGCAGGTATTTCACCTGGAGAACTGGGCTGTTAGAGGTGGGGATATAACATCTGCTCAACTCCTGGTTCTGAAAACGATCATAAAGCTGAATAAGACACAACTGTGTCCAGCTGCAGAGTGAAACTGAGGAGGGTCCTACATGTGCAAGGCAGAGCTGCAGACTGAGACTCGACTTCACACTGTGTGACAACAGCATCAGTGCAGGTGTGTACCACACTGTGTGAGATGTGTCTAATAAAGTCTGTGTCAGATTGTGTGATGAATGCATGTCATCAACTTAAACTTTGAAAATGCAGCAAAGTCATAAAGAAACTTTGTCCCTTTGCTGACTCTGTGTGAGGATGGTACATACTAATACAAAATCAGTGGAAACAAGTCCTGTTAAAACCTCTTCCAGATGGATGCTACAGATGCAATAATCTGATCAAGGGTAAATATTTACACTCATCCTCACACTGGGAAGGTGATTTCTCAAAGATGACATCATGTTCTACTTCACATGTAATCTACATGAGCAAATGTCCAGTGGGTTATCCTGTGTTGTAAAAACAACACTTTCATTAAAACAGATAATAAGTGAACACAAAAGCCGCATCAGGAGAAATGACAGAGATATTAACCAATCACAGTACAGTTTAATGATGACATCTCACCATTTAGGTTCCTGGGTATTGAAAATGTGACTTTACCTGAGAGAAGTGGCAACACTGATGGAAGAAAAATGTACTGCACATTCACTTTACAGGCGTTATCCCTTAAAGGACTGAACGATGAGATCCCACAGCTGATATGATGACACGTGTTTGTAAGTAATCTTGTAAACAGATGTGAGTATATGTGGGGATGCCTGTTTGGTATTTTTAACATGTATGTATAGTGTCGAACAGAATATAACATGACAGAGTAAAAAGAAATCACTGTCGATGACTGAAAAACACTCCCACAGGAGATTGTCACACACCTGGGCACAAAAAGAGGGGAGGAGCATCATCTATTTAAGATCATGGTTATAAGAACTGTTAAAAATTACTTCTGATGAAGGTCTAAAGGGACTGAAGTGTTACAATGATTAAGAGCAGTGCGTGGCCGGAAAGGAGGAGGACAGGAGGAAGAAGACAATAGATGGACTGGGGTGAGGAGAGAGGGAAAGGAAACTAAAAAGGAGGGAGAAGTAAGCTGAGCTGAGGACTGAGGAGACAAATGAAGAGCAGAGGAACAACAGGAGAACAGAGGGTCAGGGGAACACCAATCAGATTTCACCACCATCTCTATCAGTGGTGCTTATCACGCCGTCCCCCGGGCTGCACTGGGCCACTCTGACCGTGTCATGGTCCACCTGATTCCCACATACAGGCAGAAACTAAAACTGTGTAAACCTGCTGTGAGGACATCGAAGCAGTGGAGCAGTGAAGCCATAGAGGATCTGCGGCATGTTTGGACTGCACTAACTGGGAGGTGTTCAGGACTGCTTCCAACAGTCTGGATGAGTTCACAGAGGCTGTGATGTCATACATCAGCTTCTGTGAGGACTGCTGTATCCCATCATGCACCAGGGTGAGTTATAACAATGACAAACCCTGGTTCACAGCTAAGCTCAGTCAGCTCAGGAGGCAAAAGGAGGAAGCTTTCAGGAGTGGGGACAGGGACAGGTTTAAAGAGTCCAAGTACAGGTTTAGCAAGGCGGTGAGAGAAGCTAAACGTCTGTACTCTGAGAAACTTCAGCTCCAGTTCTCAGCCAATGACTCTGCTTCTGTCTGGAAAGGGCTCAGAAAGATCACAAACTACAAACCTAAACCCCCCCACTCCATTAACGACTTCCGTCTGGCCAACGATCTGAATGAGTTCTACTGCCGCTTTGAAAGACAGTGGGACAAGCCTGACACTAACCTCCACATCAGAGCCACATCAGAACCCCCCTCCTCCCCTACCAAAGGAACGTCTCTCTCTATCCTGGAGAGAGATGTCAACAGGCTTTTTAAGAAGCAGAACCCCCGCAAAGCAGCCGGTCCTGACTCTGTCTCTCCATCATCCCTGAAGCACTGTGCTGATCAGTTGTCTCCAGTGTTCACGGACATCTTCAACACCTCACTGGAGACCTGCCACGTGCCAGCCTGCTTCAAATCCTCCACCACCATCCCTGTCCCCAAAAAACCAAGGCCCACAGGTCTAAATGACTACAGACCCATTGCCCCGACCTCTGTGGTCATGAAATCATTTGAGCGCCTTGTCCTGTCCCATCTCAAATCCATCACTGACCCACTCCTGGACCCCCTGCAGTTCGCCTACAGAGCCAACAGGTCTGTAGATGACGCCGTCAACATGGCTCTCCACTTCATCCTCCAGCACCTGGACTCCTCAGGGACCTATGCCAGGATCCTGTTTGTGGACTTCAGCTCTGCCTTCAACACCATCATCCCGGCTCTGCTGCAGGACAAGCTCTCCCAGCTGAGCGTGCCTGACTCCACCTGCAGGTGGATCACCGACTGGACAGGAGGCAGCACGTGAAGCTAGGAAAGCACGTGTCTGACTCCCAGACCATCAGCACTGGATCCCCACAAGGCTGCGTTCTTTCTCCTCTGCTCTTCTCCCTGTACACCAACACCTGCACCTCCAGCCATCAGTCTGTCAAGCTCCTGAAGTTTGCAGACGACACCACTCTCATTGGACTCATCTCTGATGGCGATGAGTCTGCCTACAGGTGGGAGACTGAGCGTCTGGTGACCTGGTGCAGGCAGAACAACCTAGAGCTAAACGCTCTGAAGACAGTGGAAATGATAGTGGACTTCAGGAAGAGCCCAGCCCCACCCACCCCCATCACCCTGTGCGACTCCCCCGTGGCTACCGTGGAGCATCTCCGCTTTTTGGGAACCACCATCACACAGGATCTCAAATGGGAGCTGAACATCAGCTCCCTCATCAAAAAAGCTCAGCAGAGGATGTATTTTCTGAGGCAGTTGAAGAAGTTCAACCTGCCAAGGACTATGATGGTGAACTTCTACACCTCCATCATTGAGTCCATCCTCACCTCCTCCATCACCATCTGGTACGCTGCTGCCACGGAGAGGGACAATAACAGACTGCAGCGTATCATCCACTCTGCTGAGAAGGTGATTGGCTGCAATCTTCCGTCCCTCCAGGACCTGTACACCTCAAGGACTCTGAGGCGTGCAGGGAAGATTGTAGCTGACTCCTCCCACCCTGGACACAAACTCTTTGAGACACTCCCCTCTGGCAGGAGGCTGCGGTCCTTCAGGACCAAAACCTCTCGCCACAAAAATAGCTTCTTCCCATCTGCTATCAGCCTTATCAACAAGGCTAGAGAGCCCCACTGTTGCTGATCAATTGCACCAATCACCAGAAAAAATTCCTCGTATGTGAAAACATAATTGGCAATAAAACTGATTCTGATTCTGATTCTGATTCTGATTCTGATCAGCCAATCATCATCTCTTCTGATGTCAGCTGTCATTTCAGTGCGTACTGCTGCGAACCCTCCTCTTCACCTCCAGGCTTCACACCCAGCTCATCACACACACACACACACACACACACACACACACACACACACACAGGGCTGTTAACAATTCACCACCTGAAATCAAAGTAACTCCAGATATAAAGTCTTTTACAACAAAATTTAAATGCTGCTGAAAACAAATCAGAGCTGTTCCCATTTCTGTAATTGTATCGTATCCATTGTTAGTCTTTTGTTGCTTGTGGTGTCATCGCTGTCTCTTCTTAAACTTTAGATCACAAGCAAAGAATTTCAATAATGTATTTTACTCCACTTATATATCTGTATAGTGTATTATATTGCTTCAATGACGGTTAAAATTTACTGTTTTGGTTGAATTGTTCATGTAAAAGCTCGACTGGGGAACTGAGAAATAGCAGCAACTATAAACACATTACTGTCATGCTCTGCTCTGGAAACTATGTTAAATTGCATTGTCGCTATCAGGTGAACAAATAAATAGAAAATAAATAAATAAATCAGAGTTCACATCACATTCAGTCCTCACACTGTCATCTTGTGGTAGTGGTCATTAGAGGAACTGCAGCTTTCGGCTTCAGTTGTCAGACCTGGAGGTTGATGCTTGCCAAAAATAAAAATGTGTCTTGTGAGGTCTCAGGGATCTTGACCTTTGACCTTTGATCAAACTCTAATCAGTTCATCTCTGAGTCCAAGTGAAGCAAATTTAAAGAAATTCCCTCAAAGTGTTACTAAGATATCAGATTTACAAGAACATACTAACATAATAAAAATGGAATAATGCTGAAATGTGGTTTAATCTCAAACTACGTCATCACTTAGCCAGCCTGCTACAATATCATTTCAAACAAAGATGTCTGCAGGATCTTTGATCATTAACTGGATCAAAAAGAGACTGGAAGAGCAGAACCTCAGGAAATGGAAATATCTTTAATTCATAAAGGATTTACAATATTTTACATTTGAGAAACTGTATATAAAGCAGGGTAAAAGACCTCTGACGCCTCCTCAGTTTCCTGTAGCTGCAGACAGAAAACACAGACAACGTTTTAAAAAAATACATCTCTGTTATGTCTTTAATCTCAAAGCTAAGTAGAAGGATTCATTTCCCTTTTTGGCTGATGTGTCTCTTATGTACAGTGACGTCACTATGTACACTGTGCTTGTTTATCTGGCAAACAAGGTTTAAGTATAGCTGGTTAAAAACAACACAAGCATACACATTTTCCTTTACACACACACACACACACACACACACACACACACACACACACACACACACACACACACACACACACACACACACAAACACTCCTATAGTTTCCTGCTGGTGAGGGTGGAGGCCACAGCATCATTAGTGTTAAGGCAACATCTCTGTTCAAACTTTGGCTCAACGTTGGACACACAAAGGCACTTTACAGCGAAAGCTTTCATAACACGTCAGGATACATGAAGACATCACACTGACACACACCTGTAATGCTTAGGTATCAAAGGGTAAAGTGCACATTAAATGTCTTTGGTTTAATAGTAACTGAGAGAGTGACCTGTCTGTCTCATCTCACTTCCTCTTTGGAAGCTTCCAGTTAACTTGTCAGTCTTCTCAGCAGATTAAGGCAACTGGTTATTATTTTAGAAGCGGTGAAGTCTTGAGGCATCACCCCCAGTTTCTGTTTGCTGGGTCTGAATTAGATGTGACACTGTGGCTCAAAGTCCTGCAAGAGCTCAGCTCCTGAATATCACGTTGGGGTAGAATAAGTGTCCCTGTTAAAAGATCTCCACGAGGACGTCGAGCCTCGTCTCACTTCTCGTCGCTCACAGAGCAGTCCACGGCGATGATCTCCTGTATCTCTGTGATTTTCACCTCCTTCTCCGGGATCTCCACCTCCACTGGGATCTTCAGCTCCTCTGGGATTTTCTCTGCCGACGAGCTGCGGCTGGACAGTTTGTCCATCTCGTCCTCCATCTCTGAGATGCGTTCGGCGACGCAGTGCGCGGTGAGCCGGGCCTCGGGGTCATGGTCCCAGCATTCCTTTATGGTGGCGCAGATCACCGCCACGCCCTGTGAGGACAGGAAGAGAGAAGCAACATGAGACTCTGACGTCACAGTGTCAGGACCGACAGAGAGTGATGGTGAAGGCCACAGCGTCTGTCCTCCATCTTTAATAACACTTTTAAAAAGAAAAGACCAAAATTACAGTGTGTGCATATTAATGAGTTAATTTTAAAAGGATGTTTTAGCCTCTTTTCGCTCTTTGTTTTGGTCTGATAAACACTGGTGACCATGGTGGAGCATTAGAGACCAAATCAGGTCTGGTGGACAGAAACACAGCTCTAATGCTAATGCTGCTCTCTGCTGGACGTGTAAAGAGGCAACTGTTTGCCAACTTATCTACCATCCAAACCTTACCAGGTATGACATGTGGGTGTTCAGCTTGTTCTGGCCAAAAAATTAGTTACTGCAGCTTTAATTAATAAAAAGGTTTGGTAAAAAAAAAGTCAAAAACATTGTTCTCTTGTCCTCTGAAAACACAAGTTATCAGATCACAGTTTTCTCTGTTGGTGTACAGCTTTAGTTTTTTCACACAAATTTATAAATAACCATGGATGTGTGTGTGTATGTGTGCGTGTGTGTGTGTGTGATGATCCCTCCAGCATGTGCACAGTACAGGTGTGTCTGACCTGGTGCCTGAGCCAGGTGTCAGGGATCTCAGGTCTGCCTCGGTCTCTCAGCACGTTGTCCTTCATGCTCTCCACACAGGGGTGCTCTCGCACTTTAGAGCCGTACGCCGGCTCGTAGTCCTTCACCTCTGCAAACACAAACACAAACACACACAGGTCAGCAGCCTGTTTCACTTGCCCTCAGGCAGGTACATGGAAACAGCAACGTGTACAAGAGTCCACTTTAGTCTCAGGACAAAAACATGAAGAGGAAGACAGAGTGAGACAGGTGTCCTGTGGAGGTAATGTGATGAGAAAGTGTAAAAGCTTCCTTGTCTGATGTCACTCCCTCTGACCACTGAGCTGTCAGCTCTGTGAACTGGCACTGAGGATGCTGACAGAGTAAGAAAAAGTTTTAATGACGTCTCCATGGGAAGGAAAAGGCACTTGAATGATGATCATTTCTAAAAACAACAAATCAGCTTCCGCTAACAAGCCATTACTCACAGCCTCGGAGTGCAGAACACCAAACTCACAATCTGTCTTTTTTTCATTCTTTTTTTCACAACGAGCAGAGAAAATGAGAGAGTACAAATTCAAAACCATGAAAAATGAAAAACAAAGTTCTGGGACTAGGTCCAGACCTCATGAAACCGAACTCACAACAGCTGCAGTCGGTCTCTGGCTCTCAGGATCTCACAGTTGCTGTGAAATGAGACACTCGCTGCTGCAGAGTCATCTTCGTTTAGTCTGAGCCAGGAAATCATCCACAAATATTTCACAAAAATTCACTTTGATGCACCTGATCTTGTTCTTACATTTAACAACTTCTGCACCTTATTTTTCGACAACCTGGCAATATTATTTATTATTTTTTTTATGTGTGTTATATTTGGCAGCATCTCAGTTTTTCTCTGGACTTGTTCACTGAGATGAAATGTTTAATATCCACTTTCAAGACAAATGATCGCTGCAGCACGAGAGGCCTCCTCTGACAGTAACGAGCGGTCCAGTCCTTCCACCTGTGCTCTCAGCATGTGACGGAAGAGTTTTACTGACATGTGAACTGATAAACAACAGGTAGTTTTTTCCTGATCGTTGAAACAGGAGAAAACAATCTCAAAATTAAAGTTGAGCACCTCGGGGTCGCAGGGAGGAGGCCACTTGACGCAGTGACGATGCATTATGCTCCTGTATATCAGGTTTAGACCAAACCATGACAAATTCAAGTACTCATTAGTATAAACATGCGTGCTGAGGTTGAGGTTTTGCACATCCTAAAGGCCTCAAAAATGTGTTTGTAAAATGAAAAAAATTGCTGCGCGAAATCCTAAATGGCTGACTTCCTGTCCACTGAAACCAATGTAGAAAATATGGATTATATCCTTTATGATGAGACCAATCATCTCAGTGAATTTGATGAACATCTGAGGACTTTTCTCCCAGCATGGACGCTAGGAGCCCGAAATTTCGAGCCTCCTGAGGCCCTCATTCTTCCAGCAGAATAATAATCATACTCAAAAACAGTAGGTTCCTCTGTGGTCGGGCCCTAACAAGGTACATGTGGTAGTTTACTATCTGCAGTGTTACCTCCAAGGCTCATCATTAGCTAACGACATTAGATTATGGAGCTAACATGTAGCTTTAGCCTCAGTGTATTAGCAGGATATCATGTATGTAGTGATCATGTGCATATTTGAGAGGGGATTTCTTTTTAAATTGAGTCAATGTGAAACATTTAAGGTTCAGTTAGAAACTTTTCATGGAGGTAAAGTTAGCTTAATTAGCCAGTTACCAAAAGCTGATAAAATCTGTTAGCTCCACTCTTATTGTAAACTGCATATGTGTCGTGTGAGTAGGTGAAGTTTGATAATGGCAGCAACTAAATGGGGGCGGGGCTTAGTAAGTGGTATGTATCAATACAAAACCACTTGACAAATTCCACCTGTGGATGAAGACTATGTGGCATGATCAAAAGTTCCAAAACAGATACTAAATGGACCTTTTGTTGAGATTGTTTTCTCTTCTCCATGATCTGCCTGTGCCACTGTCACTGTCATGTCTCAATATCAGTTTAAATACTTGATAATGTTTGTGTTAATTAGCAGGACAGCATGATGAAATCTGGAAGTAGTTTCATATAAACCAGGTCCCTGTCGGCTCTGCCACTGTGTCCTCAAACACAGGAAGTGGGAAGGCTGGAGTGGAGTCCCCGGACAGGAAGTTGGAAGGCTGGGATCGAGGCTGTGTGCAGAGGAGCTGACTCTACAGGCCTGCACTTCCTGTTTTTGACATGTGGAACTTCCCCCCTTTTTTTAGTGTTTTAAAACAGGGCCTGGCTGGGCCCAGCCCATTCCCCTGGAGCTTATTCATGCCAGGGCTGGTTTTGTGCTCAGGTCTCTGCTGTTTAGACCTGGAACAGCGCAGTTGGTGGAAATACCACACACCTCCCTAGACACAGCTGAGCCACAGAGCAGGCGGGTTTAAAATGAGAAAGCTGAACAGAAATAAAAAGAGGTGACGCACTTTTTAAACATCAAGCCTGAGAGGAACAGGTCTCACTTCATGCTCTGATGTGCTCTTCATTCTCTGATTCTCTTCATTGGGATGATATGTGGGACAGACAAATACTGCAGTCTGTATGTGAGGTGCGGCCTGCTCTCCTTCTCTTGACATTTGAAAGCTATGAGAAGAATTTCATCTGTGGTTTGAGAACAGATTTCACTAGAGACTGCAACCAGAGCCTCAGCCTCACGTTTCCCTCTCTGTCTGGGGCCCGTAGTTAAAACCCTGGTATATCCAATCTAAGGGGCGGAAAGCAGTTTACGACAGTTTCCTTTTCAGATTATCTGTCTGAAACCTTTGTGGCCTGGAGGTTGGCACAAGCCTCTGTGGCTGGCTGCACTGTCTGGGATTTACTATCTGAGGAGAAACACAGCTCCATCTTTGGCGCTCAGGAGACTCAACAGGCGTATAGCATGACCTTGATCCCACATTGATGCAGGGCAAACTACATCACAAGACATAAACATGCATGGCCCCTAATAAACCACACATCTCCGCCCATCTCCAGAGAAAGTTGTGGGCTGAATCCCTGCGGCAGGTTTGCGGCAAGCACATTAGGGAGCTGGGAAAATTAAGAGTCACTACCACAGGTGGAATTTTGACAGAGCTTAAGGAGGCTAAAATGAGAGTGGGAAATGCCTTTGCTGCAAGCAGGTGAATCTAGATCCATGCATGTCTGAGCATGAACATTACTCACTACAGTTGCTGCATCAGTGACTCCACCACTCCCATTTATCTTGAAAGACACTTGGTAAACAGTCGGTTATCAAACTCATCTGCATGTTTGTCTGTTCTGTTCTCATGGTTCCTGAAAAAGTCTGTCAGACTGACACAGTGAGCTCTGAAGTCTGGACATGTGTCAGGAGACTGTCAGGGTGGATCAGGCATCATAAAGAGTCTTTCAAAGGTCGTCCGTGTCAGAGCTGAGCCTGAGATGTGGATCAAGTGTTTTGTTGCATTGGTGCATTTTGGATGTGAGATGTACGTTGTGCTGTTGTGCTGAGCTGCATGTCTGCATGTGAAGAGTGAACACAGTGCACAGAAATGTGTGTTACCAATAATAAAAATGTGAACGGTAACAGAAATGTAAAAGGTAGAATTTGTAGTTTTGTAGGGGTTCAGTAACTTTATGCAGATGTCTGTGTAGTCCCTCATCGAGCTGACTGTCACTGTCACTGTGACGGCTTGACTGCAGCTGCTGCATGTGACTATTGTTCACCAAGAAGTAGAATATAACTACTACTAAAACCACAAGTTTCTGTTTTTATATTTTGTGCAGATCAAACTAATTAGTTACATGTTCATTAGTTGGTCTATTTTTCCCTGCTAACCGAATCATCTTCCAGCAAATAATAATAGGAACTATACTTTTTGCCCTTTGTCTCTCTTCTTTGCCCTGGCAGGGTATAACCATCAGCTGTTGCCAGTGGCTGTCTCTCTTCGTGGACCACAAGGCTTCTGCACAGGAAACCCTCGGTCCTGCTCTGTGACCCTGTGTCACCCTCAGCTCACACAGAACATGCAGGACCTGCCGCGCCCTGCAGGCTAATTCAGGACATGTCAATAAAACGCTCAGAGACAGACAGAGAGAAGGTACTATAACTGACCACAACAACAGCACCAGTGCAGGGAGGTATTTCTGTCCCCTGTTGTTGGAGGGGAGACAGAGGAAACACACACAGTCCCAGACTGAGACACAGAAACAGGCTACATGAGTGTGTCTGTCTCTACCTCTGAAGTAAACACACAGACAAACACACGCATACTGGAATGTGACTGTCTCCTTCTAAATATCTCAGACTGTCTTGAAGAGCCAACTACAGAAGGAGGAGACAACCTGCTGTCAGACCGGAGGGACCAGAGATGTCTGTGTGTGTGTGTGTGTGTCTGTTTGTAACTTTTATCTTTGAGTTTTAAAAGACTGAGGACATTTTTAGAATGTGAGGATGTTCTGTTTAGTCCAGTCGTTGTTTCAGGGTTTTTTGGATTTGTTTTTTGACTTAAAGAGAGGTTTGGATTTTTTGTGTTTAATGTCAGATTTGATCGACTGTATCATTCAACACTGACACAGACGTACGCCATCAAATTAACATTAATGACAACCAGTGAGCAGCAACAGGAAAACAATTCATACATACATTTCTGACTCTTGGTGGGAAGGGACCACAGGAGAATTGATTCACAACTCCTGTGTATGCTGTGACATTTCATTTCAGTTGAACTTTAAGATACAATCATTAGCATGTGTGACTAACTAGCTTAGGCAATTATACAGTACAGTACAGAACAGTACAGTTTTTCCATGAGCAGCAAATCGGGTGGTAAGTCAGTCAGGAGACTGAGAACATGGAGAAAAGTCTTCAGTGTTGTTCTCAATGAGGAAATACTCCAGTTCTGATGTCACTGATGCTGTAGCAGCATCTATGCTAACCTCCTCAGGAGCCACGGTTGTTAACGAACACTGATTGGTCAGAACCACTGTGGTTTGGCCACAGTGTCTGGCTAGATGGATTCAATCCAGCTTCCTCTCAAGGCTAATTAGGTTGGTTAAGTTAAAAAAAATCAACCAATCAGTAAGCTTAGGCTCACAGTAGCAGCTCTTTGGTGAAGTTTGCACTGCAGGAATCCCAGTCAAACCTATAACTGAGACAGCATCACATTATAAAACACATCGGTTAGTCTTCAAACTAAACCCTTTTATATGGCCTGATCTCACATCATGCCAACAATAGGACAAACTACTTCCTCACCCAACACAAGAACAATATTGTTGCATAATCTCCATGTTTCAGTGGGTCAGTGGACGTTGAGGTCGGAGAACTGACAGGGTCTGAATTTGGCTCATAACTGCAGCACAAACATGTGTTTGAGTGTGTAGCATCCAGACAGATGGTAGAAAACTGACTGACCCCGACAACAATGATACAGGCTGTGCAGACACACAGACACACACTTCATTCTGAGGATGACGCACGTCTTGACTCTAATCTTCCTCTTCTTGTGAAGACATTTAAAGGGGTTGTATGTTTTCTCCGCCAATTGTTATAATAAGTTATAACACGTCCTCTGAGCAGCTACAGTGACTCAGTATCAGAAAGTGAAGTGGAGCTTGCTGGGTAGCATTTCTCTTCACCTCTGAAAACAACAGCTCTTAATGCTAATGTTTGCTATGTAGCAATAGCACATATAGCTCCTTTAAGATTCGTGAGCATGGACGCTTGCACACACACATACACAAACACACACACACACACACACACACACACAGCCAGCTGACACAGGTACAGTGTCCAGCCCAGATCTCTCACTGATTTCCTGCCCAAAGAAGGGCATCAGCAGAGTCCAGATCTCCTCCCTCACATACAAGACATTCCTGAGATTCCAGCTGCAGACCTGGAGCTGAGGTCGAGGTGCAGTCCGACAGACAGGACAACCAGCCCCCCCGCTGACACAAAAACCCTTACTCACTACACAGCAACAGACGGTGGCCTGAACCTACTGTCTGCACTATGTAGGTCACACACACACACAGCAGGTACTCTGTTGGTACATGCAGGCAGTGGGTGCATATGAACATGTGCAGTCTCATACATTAGAGCAGAGAATAGACTAAAATTCTGAGAGGAAAATACTCCTTCAAATTAGTGGAGGAGGAAATATTCTCATGACAACAGGATCCTGACAAACTGATGTAACCCACACTATGTATTTCTGTATCTTTCATACAGAGCTGTCTGTGATCTACTTCCCTCTGGACAGGGTGATTTTAGTCAGAGCTGCGCAACTAACTGAAAAAGTACCAAAACCAACATTTAGATCCTCTTGCCTCTTCATCTTAATACTTTCACGAACTGTCCCTTTAAAAAAAAAAACTCCCTCAGACACCTGCTTCTCCTCCTGATCAGGTTCATTAATCATAATTGAGGTGAAGGTTTGAAATCATCATCATATTGATTTGAAGTCATATCACACAGCTCTGTTCTCATGTTTGGTGTAACTAAAACATCAACATGTTTTTCCCTTTAAGATTCATCTTAATTCTTCTGTTGTCCATCAATGACTTAAACTGATTAATGATTTCTTTTGGCAGAAATACGTCAAGTAGAGTTATTTCTTACAGTCCAGTAGTCATCAGGTTAATTTAAACTGAATAGACATAAACCAAATGTAAACCAATATTATTTCTAAAAGCAAAATAAAATAACATGACATGAATATGAAAAAAGTTTTTTCTAGTTTGCACAATATATATAATATCTTGTGGATGGATGGGGGCTCTGAAGGCTCTGGGAAATATTTCTTGAAGATGTTTCATGTGTTGAAATGAAGGAGTTATTTTTTCCAAAATGAAGAACATCAACAGTTGTGACACACACAGCCTCCACTGCTACATGTGAAACACACACACACACACACACACACACACACACACACACACACTGTCACTGTATGAATAAAACATCCAACACACAGAACTCTACCGTCACAGTCTGTCAGTTTATCTGCTGAGCGTCATGTCGAGTCAATGCAGTGTTGACACATCACGTGTTACATGACTTCCTGAAACCGGTAATTACTGAATATGTGTGTGTTTGTGGTGTGTGTGGGCGCTCTGACCTCCTATAGCTTCACACCTCGATGTCATCTCCCACAGCACCAGGGCCATGGAGTAAATGTCGGTCTGTTTGAAGGACTCAATGTTCTCCAGGTTGAGTCGGGCCTCCAGCACCTCGGGAGCCATGTAACGTGCTGTACCCACCTGCAGAGACAGGAGACAGGAGACAGGGTCAACACAGGCCACTGCAGCACAACACCACCACTAACACAATAAAAACCACACCAGTCACAGTGTGATGTTCACTTTCTTCCATTGTCTGGTTTGTGTTGTTTTAACAATCAGCTGATTGGCTCAGTGACAATCAGCTGACTCAGCTGGATTAGTTCAAGATAGAAGATGACACTTGTGACACGTTTCCGTTTCTTTTTATTCAACTGTGTGATGAGTGGAAACAAGTTACAGCTGAGCTAAAACTTCTAAAGTGACTCCATGACACTTCCCATGTTGCAGTGTGGTTGTCTCCTTCACACAAGCTCCTTGTAAAAGCTTGATGGAGTGAAAGGTGGGGAAAAAAATCACTTTTTCTAAACCCCTGTAAAGTCTTGGTTACCAAGTCTGTAGTTGTTACAACCCTGCAGGTGTCTCTGTGTAAGGGAAACAACATCAGCCGGTGTATCAAAACCTTGTATTGTCCAAGAAGCCAGAGATGTAACATAAAGGTCACAGAGAGGCTGACATATCACAACAAATCCTCGCCTGACTGTACTGATCTGTCTTTTAGCTAAAACACAGAGGGTCGTCACCCATAACCTAGTGATGTCTAACAAAGGAGGACTGAGTGTGGTGCAAGAAAACAAGGAGTGTGAAAATAAAATCACTACACCCACTGCCCACAAAAAGAAATCCCTGTATAAAGGACCATGAGCCTCAGTCCAGTCAATGCTAGTTAATGCCACATCGAGTTAACAGTCTGAGCAAAACATAACAATTCACATATACTGAGTTGACTAAGAATCTAGAGGCACAGAGGCGGACTCCTCAGATTAAGTCACAGCCGCCCCGGGCGTCTGCACAACAGGACTTTTAACAGGCCCAAGGATTGGCATGAAGGGCACAAAAGAGGAGAAGGAGGGTTCAGCCACAAACGGGGAAAGACCACCTCCAGCGCAGGGGAGTGGGTGACACAACAGAATTACCAGCACAACAGCAAGACACAACACAAAACAACAGTCACCTATAAGTCACAGGTCAAAATAAACAGGTTCCAACTCAAGTCCCAATGTAACACCAATAACTTCCAAATCAGGACCAAGAAGTCCAAAATCCAAATCTATCACATTACCTTATTAGTTATCTTTGTAAAATATAGCTGAAATTAAATCTAATGCTCCTCACCGAACCCATTTTTTTCGTTTTGTGGATGTCCGTGTGTTACACACAGGAGTTATAATTATGAGCAGCTGGAGGTTTCAAGCTTCCCTCTCTAAACGGACACATCCTGACGACCTAACCGTCACCATTTTACTACCGACTGAAAAAAAAAGACAGCGGGTGAAAATCTGCATGTGTGCGTTTGTGTGCACAGGTGTGGGCTGTTAGCTTTCACCTGCAGCTGCTGCATTTCTAACCAGTGAATCATAAATCATAGAAAACAAGTCATCAGGTCTCCCTGACAGCCTGGGAACGAGCTGAGAGCCGCTCTGCGTGTCACAACAACGCCTTCATCTCATCCTCTACCCTCTGATTGTGAGTCTGTCTGTCAGATTTGTTCTGTCAGCACAGAGGTGTGCGCTGTGACAACACACAAAGATGAATTGGATAGATGGAAAGAGCCAAAACAAATATGTCCAAATGATATCTCAACAAAACCCAAAGCAAAGCTGTTGTAACACAGGGATTTAAACAGAGATTAACCACGACAGCAGATAATAATAAACCCTCCAGCTGACTGTACTGAGGGATGGAACCACTGTGAGCCCAGGGCAGAGCTGACATATTAACCATTTGTGTAAAAATTTTGCCATAATTGCTGTGTGAAGTCTTGAATAATGGCTAAAAAGGTGTTTTGTGAGGTCCCACTGACCTTGACCTTTGATCTTTGGCCATCAAAATCTAATCAGTTCATCCTTGAGTCCTAATGAATGTTTGTGCCAAATTTGAAGAAGCTCCTTCAAGGTGTTACTGAAACATCGTGTCCACGAGAATGAGACGGTACAGACAACCTAAAAACAATATGCCTCTAGCTCATAAAAATGATTGAGAGGTTGACCTCTGACCTGTCCACTGTTGGCAAGGTCGTCCACAGACAGGCTGCTGTCCAGACACAGTCCCAGGCCAAAGTCACACAGGCAGCACGTCAGGTCGTTCTTCATCAGGATGTTGGAGCTCTTCAGGTCACGGTGGACAATCGGCACCTTCAGGCACAACACAGGTACGGTTCTCAGTTTTCAGAATAAAAGCGTTGAAGTAGACAATTAAAGGAAAAACATGAAACAACTTGCAAACAAATAAGGATAATAATGAACATTTTACAATGAAAAATATGTTCCACAAGCATATTGTCATTTACTTTACATCCTGGAGGCTCAGTGAGGTTTCCTTTTTCAACACCCTCAGAACTAAACTGTTAACTTGTTATACAAGTTACTGAAAACTGATGGCTGAGTTTTACCATTAAATTTGCTGTTGATGTTTTTATCTGTAACCCCTACTTTTTTTGGAGTCTCCCTGACCTTTCCCATATCACCCCCCTCAGGCCAAAATATCAGCTGTGCACACAAGTCATTTTAAAATCAGCAGCTAGAACAATGAGATCTGCTGAAGACAAGAATAGATTCATGCTCCTGTGGTGAAGTTCAGGATGATCCTTCTTCTTTCAGCCCCACTACTGCTCAAGCTCAAGCTCAAGTGAGGCAATCATGCAGTCTAAATTATTTTAAGCACTTCAATTAAAAGTATATAAAATATGTAATAATAAAACAAAATAAAAACATTAAAATGATTAAATAATACATAAATGTAAAAAAAAGAACAATATGTCAATAAAACAGTTTAAAATGAAGGAAGCTCTGAAGCGTGAATCAGTGGCAGGACACACACATATTCACACTGTCCTACCTTAGGGCGTCCACAGGGGAGGCGGTCACTGTGGAGGTGGGCGACTCCTCGAGCCAGAGAGCTGCCCAGCACCTGCAGCTCCTCCCAGCTGATCACATGACGTGTCAGGTACTCCTGCAGGGCATTGATTATCAGTAGCATTATGAAAGGGCAGAATGACTGGAAAGTTTTCAGTAGATTCATACTGGAACTTATGAGTGAAAAAATCGACTCAGACTGTCCCACCTGACAGTGGTGGTCTCACCTGTAGGTTTCCCCTGGGGTGGAAGGCAGTGATGAGCCAGTACTGCTTCTCCACCTTCCTCTCCTCAGCTGTCAGGAAGTGGAGGACGTTCTCGTGCCGGAGGTCTGTGTTGGAGAAGATGTCCTTCTCGTTCTTCCAGGAAGCATACTCCTCGTAGGGGAAAATCTTCACGGCCACAGTCTCAAACTGATCTGAGGTGGTCTGCTTCAGCTTGGCCTTGTATACCTGAGCGAAGCGACCTTTGCCCACCTGGGAGAGGATCAACAGGTATCATTTCAGTTAGAAAGGCAAAGTGCAGAACAGGCCCTCCAAACAACTTTAAAACACTATGTTTGTTTACCAGCAGATCCAGCTCTATAGGCAGCGGCTCAGTGTTGTGGTTCAGGTTGTTGGCGTGGGTGGAGCTGCTGTCTGACCTGTCGTCATCCATCATGATGGCACAGGCGTCGCTGCAGTCCAGCCCGCCGGCCCTCGGCTTACGCTTCTTAATGCTGCTCTCCCATTCTTGGTTGAGCATGCGTTGCTGGTGGGCTCGGTACCAGTAGAACATTCCCGCAACCACGACCCCCATCGCCAGCAGGGGCAGCAGGCTCACCAGGATCACAGACACCAGCTGATTGTCCAGAGTTGGATCCACAACTGGAAAAGAAGACAGATGAGGGAATAAATAAAAAGGTGTAGAGTATGAGCAGCAACCAACACTGAAAAGCGAATGATGTTGGATTACACACAAGATTTAGAATAAACTGGATCAACCCACAGCTTTTACAACAGGCTAGATCTGAATTTAGCTGCTACCAGATTAAGAAATTCCCCCATCTATGAGCTGAACAGCATGAGGTTCTTGGTGACATTAAGACTGCCTGTGAACTGAATCATAAAAGTCTGCTATGAAAAGGTTCATCATGTAGCATGTGCTGATTGTGGTGAATGCTGACAACATGAGTCATGATTGTTTGCTCCCATGCCATTTTTGTAGCTAGCAGTGCTAAACGCTTGAATAGGTGGGGTTTTCCCAGCTTAGTTGAGCCTGAGGCTGAAGCTAACGTGGGCAGATGTAGTGGTTTTTTGTAAACGCCAACGTGGGGACAAAACACGTTTGAAGAATAGGAGTAACAGTCATTTTGGGACTTTCAGAAGGCTACTAATGCAAACTTTGCGTTCCATGTGGCTGCTGTCATGTAGCCTTCCACCTTGGAAAACTGTAGATAGTGCAATGCAGTATCTTAGCTGAGGTTGGTTCAAGTTAAGCAAAGAAGTATAACATTGGTCTAAATCTAAGTATTGTTGGTAAATTAGTAGGTGAAGAGAACTTAAACACAAGAACTCTGTTCCTATAATACTTATCATTGATTTGGAGACACTTGATTACTGGTATCAACAAGTTTAGTTTAAAGGTCCACACAGTCTAAAGGAGGATGTCCATGTGTTTTTGATTCTAAAGCAGGTCTAGGTTCTATATTAATACTGTGAAAGTATCAAAGCCTCAGTCCACAGAGAAATGCACACAGCCTGTATTCAGAAACTGAGCCTTAAAACCAGCCGTCAGGACTTCTGGAACTTTGTGATGTCACAACAAAGCAGTCACCACCGTCAGAAATGCCACAAGCCCCGCCCACCTAGACCCACTATCCAACCTCGCAAGATTTGTTTTCTCTGAGTGTTTACCTGAAATCTGCTATATTTTTATTGGATCACTCAGAAAACCGTCCATCAATCAGAAGAGAGACTCAGATCCTCTCTTCTGATTGGCTGACTGACCTGTTGTTACTAGAGCTCCAGAGAGAAGCCTGAGAGAGGAGATGTAAAACTACACTGAGATGGTTTTTGGTCCTTCAAAGCACAAATATATCTTATGATGGAGATCAACACTTCAAATAAAACACTGCAGAAGAGTAAAATATGGAGCTTTAATACTACAGCAGCAAGTGAGCAGCTACTTTCAGAAATACAACAGAAGAGAAGGTGTGTTTCTGTTTACAGTGTAACCAAACAAACTCGGGCTATTCTGCTAAAGAAGTCAGTCAGTAATTGGCCTTTTACCGTCATGCCATGGGCCACCACCATCTGATTTCATGCTGCACGTGTTGTGGTTCATTGAGAAGTTGAAGGTGTACACAAAGGAATGTGTGGTTTGTGTTTGCTGTAACTTAATATGGCTCAGATACAGAGTGAGAGTAAAGTGAGGCTGACATCAGTGAGATAAAATGCTAACAATGGTTTACATGCTTCATCACTTCCTCTGAATCCCTCTGCTTACATGTGAAGACAATCTGAATCCAAACAATGAAAACAATTTTATCGTTGTTTTTTAATCCAAATAGTGTCTGGATTCCATTTTTTGCCTGTTTCATCCAGCCCCATAAAAATTCTTTGGATACATTTCTCCTCTTTGGAAAGAAGAAACCTAGCATTTCCACAGAAAAGGGATGGAAGTGAAGTCCAGTCTTTGGAAGACACACAACCTAATGTGTGTGTTTTGGGTGCTGCATGCAGGAGCAGCACACTGCAATTTCCTCCCACTACTCATACAGTAATAGTCCAACACAGACGAGCCCACCACAGCAAAGTCACTCTTGAAGCCTGTGCTGTGAAAATCCCTGCTCCACTGAGTGCAGTAAATCACGTCCTTTCCATCATAACAATGACTTTAAATACAGTATATTTATAAATGTGGGTCTGTATCTGTTTGTAATCTTCGTAGAGAGCTGACTCTGTACTCAGTCAGTAGGCCTACAGTGGACACTCCCAATAGCGTGAGCAGCCTTTACAGCTTTATGAGCTATAGCATTAACTACCTCCTCTGACTCTGACTGCCAGCCAGGACAGAGCGGCAGCCAACCCTCAGTGCTCCAGAGGCAGGGAGAAAACAGTCGGGAGTCTGTCTGCCTCGGCCCCGGTTGGCATGTCCTGGTCTGCTCTAGCGGGGCACCTTTTCAAAGAGTGTCTCACTCTCAGGGGAACCATACCCTCCTGAGCGAAGCTGCCACATCGACAGGCTGGAGGCGCTCACACCAAGAACTGACCACTGAAGAAGTCGCACCACCCTGCATCTATTTCAATTTCAGATTTTCCACATACATAGTGCTCATGGCTGAGCACTATGGTCCTAAAAATGTATAAAAGGTCATCACTTATATCTGACATAGGGTTATATGGCAAGTCAAAACTATGATTGATAGTGTAACTTAAATAAATAAAAGGGAATGTAAAAAACAAAAATAAACAAAAGAAAGTTTTAGTTGATACAATAAATTAAATTTGAGTTTGTTTTACTCTTCTACTCATCTTTCACTACATGACAACTTCGTACTGGTCCTCGATTTTATTTCATTTTTCTGCCTGCCTCATGTTAAAACATGTATCTATTTTGAAAATATCAGAAATGAGATGTAAGCTGTAGCAAAAGTATTTTACCAGCAAGCCAATGCTAATGTTAGCTAATGCTTCTTAGAAGTCTTTAGTTAATTTGATAATATGGAGACACTAAAAAAAAAAAACCAAAAACAAATCTACAAACACAGTACAGTAACACAATGTCCTACATTTATTTCCATTGTGGTTCTTGATAGAGATAAACACACATGCACTTGAAAATAAAGATAATGTTATGGAGATATAAGCATGGTGTTAGTGAACCACAAATTAGTGTTAACTAGCTAACTTCCTTAGCAGTAGCTTGCTAGTTAAAATGCTTTAGCTACTAGCTGTTACATGACTTTATGATGTGTTGTGTCTGCAGTACAGTATGATTAATTTCTGCTGTAGTTTTATTTCAAAAGTTAGCTGCAGCTAGGTTTCTGGTGCTCAGTGTGTAACGATACTAGTGACGTCAGTGAAGCTACCTAGCCGCCATTTTGATTCGTCTGATATTCCTTTACTACAGTTTGTCAGGATTTGAGGATACACAAGTAAAAAAAAGAAATGTCTGTAGCAACTTTATTTGTGGCTTGATTGATATGTTGATGCTGCAGAACAGTTAGAGGCTTAATTTACGATGACACCATGAAGCAGCAAAGACTGAACTCCTGTGTTAACTGAACATTAAAGACTACCTTTGTCATGCCAGTACTTGCTGTAAGCTTAAATGCATACCGTGATATTTGTAGCTATTTCGAACCTGTGCTGAAAGCAACAACTGTCATATGATTACACAGCCTTATTCACTGTAAAGTATGTCTGATTCATCTGCTTTAAACTCTCTTAAAAGAAGTGAAAGCCTTTGAATTCATCATGTACTGGGGTGCTGTGTGATCATGCATAGGGATGAATAATATCTTCATTTTATGGTTGATTTTGTCATATTTTAGTAGTAAATCTTACTGGAATTGCTTTGGGCAGAGCTGCAATGAGTCAAAAAGTACTGAATACAAACACAATGATTTTTAGTAAAGTGGGTTATGAAATAATAAAGACTTTCAGACAAACACAATTCTCACATTCCATGTGTCTGTAGATGTGTGTATGCTTTAAGGGTTTTAACATTATCCAGAGGTTTTGGAGGTTTTAGGTTTATTTCCTTGCTGTCTCTCTGCTATGACTGGAGTGTTTGAGTGTGTGTATTCGAGGTAAAACACAGCCAAGACAAACTGGTAATGGGACTCATGTTGCCTTTTCCAATCAGGATGCCAGAGTGTTCTCATGCAGGGTTCGATGAGGTTTGACACATCATTTGGACTAATAAAGAGATCCTTGCCTCTGGCTTATAGTTACTCATGTCATCAGTGTGTGTGTGTGTGTGTGTGTGTGTGTGTGTGTGTGTGTGTGTGTGTGTGTGTGTGTGTGTGTGTGTGTGTATGCGTGTAATTCAGGATTTCTCTGACTCATGCCCTTGATGCTCGAACCAGTTTCTAATTACTTGGATCTTCACTGTGCTCTGTGAATAACAAAGTTGTTAGTTGGGTATTAAACAGGAACTATTTTCCTCGGAAAATGACACAGCCAGACGTGAGTTCATGTTTGAAACAGGTGATGGGTGGATAGATGTAAGCCATTATAAACACTGAGAAGGCTGAACTCCATGTCCAACAGGCTACACAGAGCCAGTTTGTCTGCTGTGCCAGCAAAACACTTCTAATGAGGCTTCACATATCATTATTCATGTTGACTGAATGAACATTTCCATTCAAACCAGTACATATTTTATGGTCTGATATTTGGTCACATCATGGAAAAATTAAGGATGTCCATCAATCTAGTAAAATCAGACATGAAATGAATAAAACCTGAAGTACTAGCTACTTAAAAATGCTCTGATAAACTAACAGTATGCTGCCTAAACAGGTAGACAGGACGGCTGGTGAACACAGAGGAGCTGACAAGGCTGTTAGTTTGTTTTCTCAGGAGTTGGTGCACTGATAAAAATTGTGAACTGTCTAAACAAGTGAAATAATTCTAGTACAGCAATTATTTTCTTTCATGATACAAAGATTTGGCAAAAATACTTATAAATGTTTCTACAGAATTCTTGAAACATTTAAAAAACAAATTTAAATCAGAAACAGGTTGAAATAATTCCATAGCATTGGCAGTGGGACTTTTTGGTAACTACTTAACAAAAGAGTTATACATAAGTTATACATTTCTGTTGCCATGGCGCCGCGGATGGCTGCCTCGGTGTTTTGGTGCGCATTTTTTTTGCCTTATTTTCTTTATAAATCCAGTTTTCTGCTTTGGTTTCCGGAGCTCTTTCACCAGAGAAGAGCTCATTAATATCAGAGAAACAACTCCAGTGGATTTTTTTCCTACTTTTCTCGACTCATCTGTGGGATTATTGGACATTTTGGTCAGAGGTCACTGACCGTTGCTCTCGCAGTGAAACGCCGGAGAGGAAAACGTGCCGGTGCGCTTGCGCGTCTCCGCCGGCGCGGACTCCGCACACCGCTCCCAGGTATCTTTCTCTCCAAGGTGCGTTCACTGCCCAACAAACTGGATGAACTTCAGCTACTGGTGCAGAAGAACAGAGACTTTTCCTCATCTTCCGTCCTGTGCTTCACGGAGACGTGGCTGTGTGGATCGATTCCGGACTCTGCGCTGGAGCTGGCCGGCTTCCAGCTCTTCAGAGCGGATCGCGACACAGAGCTGTCCGGCAAAACGAAGGGTGGAGGAATCTGCTTTTATGCAAACAGTGGCTGGTGCAGAGACGTGACAGTGATCCTGCAGCACTGTCCTCCTGACCTGGAGACTTTCATCATAAACTGCAGGCCCTTCTACTCCCCCCGTGAGTTCACCTCAATCATCCTGGTCGGTGTTTACATCCCACCACAGGCCACAGCAGATACTGTGTGTGGAGCGGACCAACCCGGACTCCTTAGTTATTGTCCTTGGTGACTTTAACAAAGGTGACCTCAGCCACGAACTGCCCAAATATAGACAGTTTGTTAATTGCCCGACCAGAGAGGGGAACACTCTGGACCACTGTTACACCACAATCAGTGGTGCTTATCACGCCGTCCCCCGGGCTGCACTGGGCCACTCTGACCATGTGATGGTCCACCTGATTCCCACATACAGGCAGAAACTAAAACTGTGTAAACCTGTTGCGAGGACATCAAAGCAGTGGTGCAGTGAAGCCATAGAGGATCTGCGGGCATGTTTGGACTGCACTGACTGGGAGGTGTTCAGGACTGCTTCCAACAGTCTGGATGAGTTCACAGAGGCTGTGATGTCATACATCAGCTTCTGTGAGGACTGCTGTATCCCATCATGCACCAGGGTGAGTTATAACAATGACAAACCCTGGTTCACAGCTAAGCTCAGTCAGCTCAGGAGGCAAAAGGAGGAAGCTTTCAGGAGTGGGGACAGGGACAGGTTTAAAGAGTCCAAGTACAGGTTTAGCAAAGCGGTGAGAGAAGCTAAACGACTGTACTCTGAGAAACTTCAGCTCCAGTTCTCAGCCAATGACTCTGCTTCTGTCTGGAAAGGGCTCAGAAAGATCACAAACTACAAACCTAAACCCCCCCACTCCATTAATGACTTCCGTCTGGCCAACGATCTGAATGAGTTCTACTGCCGCTTTGAAAGACAATGGGACAAGCCTGACACTAACCTCCACATCAGAGCCACATCAGAACCCCCCTCCTCCCCTACCAAAGGAACATCTCTCTCTATCCTGGAGAGAGATGTCAACAGGCTTTTTAAGAAGCAGAACCCCCGCAAAGCAGCCGGTCCTGACTCTGTCTCTCCATCATCCCT
This sequence comes from Trachinotus anak, assembly GCF_046630095.1. Taxonomy (NCBI): domain Eukaryota; kingdom Metazoa; phylum Chordata; class Actinopteri; order Carangiformes; family Carangidae; genus Trachinotus; species Trachinotus anak. The sequence continues at coordinate 26,619,687 of NW_027273883.1, forward strand.
GAAGCACTGTGCTGATCAGTTGTCTCCAGTGTTCACAGACATCTTCAACACCTCACTGGAGACCTGCCACGTGCCAGCCTGCTTCAAATCCTCCACCATCATCCCTGTCCCCAAAAAACCAAGGCCCACAGGTCTAAATGACTACAGACCCATTGCCCTGACCTCTGTGGTCATGAAATCATTTGAGCGCCTTGTCCTGTCCCATCTCAAATCCATCACTGACCCACTCCTGGACCCCCTGCAGTTCGCCTACAGAGCCAACAGGTCTGTAGACGACGCCGTCAACATGGCTCTCCACTTCATCCTCCAGCACCTGGACTCCTCAGGGACCTATGCCAGGATCCTGTTTGTGGACTTCAGCTCTGCCTTCAACACCATCATCCCGGCTCTGCTGCAGGACAAGCTCTCCCAGCTGAGCGTGCCTGACTCCACCTGCAGGTGGATCACCGACTTCCTGTCTGACAGGAGGCAGCACGTGAAGCTAGGAAAGCACGTGTCTGACTCCCAGACCATCAGCACTGGATCCCCGCAAGGCTGCGTTCTTTCTCCTCTGCTCTTCTCCCTGTACACCAACACCTGCACCTCCAGCCATCAGTCTGTCAAGCTCCTGAAGTTTGCAGACGACACCACTCTCATTGGACTCATCTCTGATGGCGATGAGTCTGCCTACAGGTGGGAAACTGACCGTCTGGTGACCTGGTGCAGGCAGAACAACCTAGAGCTAAACGCTCTGAAGACAGTGGAAATGATAGTGGACTTCAGGAAGAGCCCAGCCCCACCCACCCCCATCACCCTGTGTGACTCCCCCGTGGCTACCGTGGAGCATTTTCGCTTCTTGGGAACCACCATCACACAGGATCTCAAATGGGAGCTAAACATCAGCTCCCTCATCAAAAAAGCTCAGCAGAGGATGTATTTCCTGAGGCAATTGAAGAAGTTCAACCTGCCAAGGACTATGATGGTGAACTTCTACACCTCCATCATTGAGTCCATCCTCACCTCCTCCATCACCATCTGGTACGCTGCTGGCACGGAGAGGGACAATAACAGACTGCAGCGTATCATCCACTCTGCTGAGAAGGTGATTGGCTGCAATCTTCCGTCCCTCCAGGACCTGTACACCTCAAGGACTCTGAGGCGTGCAGGGAAGATTGTAGCTGACTCCTCCCACCCTGGACACAAACTCTTTGAGACACTCCCCTCTGGCAGGAGGCTGCGGTCCTTCAGGACCAAAACCTCTCGCCACAAAAATAGCTTCTTCCCATCTGCTATTAGCCTTATCAACAAGGCTGGAGAGCCCCACTGTTGCTGATCAATTGCACCAATCACCAGAAAAAATTCCTTGTATGTGAAAACATACTTGGCAATAAAACTGATTCTGATTCTGATTCTGATACCTTATTATGTATTAATTAGGAGTTAACTATGCACTTATTAACAGTCACTTGTGCTTTTTGCAGCACTCCCATCTAGAACGAGCACTACATGCAGTCAAAGTAAATACAAAGCAAATACAATATTTTAGCTGTGAAGCACAAAAACACACTTTCAGACAGGTCTTTTGAAAAAATCTTTTTACTCATCACTTTCACATTTCATTCTGAGGAGATTATATAAAACCTCAATGATTACATTCACAAAGAAACAGTGCAATAGTAACATAAACACAACATATTTAAGCTGTGAAACACAAAAAACCTTTAAGACCTTTTAAAACCTTTCTTTACTTTTCTCACTTTCAAATTTCACTTTTTGAAAATGTGATATAAACTTCATCAATCACATTAACATCACATTTAGATGAGACTAACTTTAGAGCTCAACTTACTAGACTCATTTTTCCTTTTCCAAAAAAAAATTCAAATATTCATCTTCCCAGCATGCAACAGTTTCCCTGACTTCTTAACATACTAACATAGAAGAAAGGATCTTATTTTCCATTGAATCACCTTAAAACTTTCCTGTGGTGAACTAACTATCTAATGCTAACCAACATTCAGCAGCCCTCACATAGCTGCAACACTGTCCCAGCTTGCTTGCACATAGTCAGGTCACTTTTGCCATTTACCTGCAAGTTCATGAAGTTACACACCAGCACATCTATGGTTTGTCATAGCATTACATATAGTATGGTATGATTTGCAAGCCAAAAAACTTTTATTGCTCTATTTGTAGTTCAAACTTTTCCATGTTAATCAACTTCAGGTGAACTAATGTCACATGCGTTACCATGGAAATTACAGTTCAGTAAACACAAAATAGCCATTAAGATTCAATTCTTAGTTTAAATGATTAACATAAGCTACCTGTTGGAACACAGCTCTGTATGTTTGTTTTTTTTCCTTTCTCTTGTTTCGCTTCTTCCTCTTGCCATTGTCTGAGGGTGAGTCGGTAGAGGGTGAGTAACTTGACTCAGGGAACCCACACCGATTAGAAGCTGACTCAACAGAGGCCTCAGGCGATGATTCATCATTTCCTACGCTGGTGTTTCTTAATGCTGTATAAAGCCAACACAATGAAACATTGGCCACAATAGACAATTAGGATTAACTGACAATTAGGACAGGTTAAAATAAGCCTTTCGGCAGTTTACACATGGACTGTGCAAAAGGGGATGCAGGTCACTAGCAAAGTATAATTACACCATACTCTGTATTGGTGAAAAACAGTAATTATTCACTTACATTGAGACAGTTGCTCTCTTAGGAAATCTCTCTCCTTGGTTAGCTCTTTGATCATGTCTTCCTGACATGCTAGTTTTTGTTTGGCCAACTCCAGATCATGTTTCAGCTTTTGCAAACTGGCTGTGGCTCTGGCTTTGGGGGGCATTTGGGCAGCACCTGTGTTTAGCACAGACGTAACAATTCAGGATAAATATAATCTGTATCATGGATGATGCCTTCCAGGGGGGCAGGAGGGGTGTTTACAGATGGCTCTAAAACACAGATGGACATCATAACACACACCAAGTCACAGAGAGTTAACACTTGGTGACATCAGATGGAAATACAGGCTAAAATACAGGGACATGACATAGCCAACGGCTAGCTTTGTGGCTAATGGTTCTGCACATATGTGGATAATCCATTGGCTGCTTCAGGCTGTTGCACTGATAAGTCAAGGCGTCCACAAGCCTGGCCTGTAAACAAATACATGTGAAAGTGGGAGCTGCAGTTTCTCTGGATAAAAAACACTTGAACATTTCTCAACAAATTTCAATTAATCGTTTTTATTTTCAAAGGTTTATGATCTACATGTCGTACAAAAAGAAAAGCTTTGTCTTCTTACTAACTTTACCGAACTTACTAAAGTTAGTTAGCAAACGCCTAGCTAGCTAGCTAGGCAATTGCCTACTAACTAAGGTTAGTTAGCAAATGCCTAGCTAGCTAGCACCAGCTGAATTTACTATAGCGTTAGAGTCTACATTGTACTTACCAGCAGAGTGTCACAAAGCTTCCTCTTGCCAACAGTTTTTTTCCAGGCTCGGTTCGGGTTTAAACCCGGCTCAGGGTTAAGGATGCTGACATGTTTGCTTCCTTAATTTTGAATGCAGCGTGTTTGTCACACAATGTGCGTCATTAACGTGTGTGTTAAGCCATTACCTGTTTACATGGACCAAACTTCTGGTTTTACTATTTGCCATCAAAATAAAAGCTCTTAAATTAAGTTTCTGAAATTCAGTGCACAAACATACGTATCATCCAACCAGGGGCTACTAGTTCACTTCTAATTTAAACTTGTTATGTAAATACATATGCAGATTGGGTACAAAAGAGATTAGAACAGACATGAGGACGAAGGGATTCCAAGTCCAGCTTTATTCATCCATAGCTGCCAAAACTGAACATTTAAGAGTCATTCCGGAGCAGCAAGTGGCAGTAATGCACCTTTAAGACTTAAACTAAAAAGAAGAAACAGAGGAAGTGACTTTACCAGGATGGCACCACAAACCAAACTCCAACCCTAGTACTTCCTCCTTGGGCTAATGTCAGGTAGCCTGTAAGTGATAGCTGACTGACCATGCTCATACCTGCATTATTTTGATTTAGAAACAGGCCCTTTTCACAGCTGTGAAATAATCCTATAAGCTATTTGATGCATGAGTTTAAAGTAATTGAAGGTGGACTGGTCTATCCTGCAAAGCTAACAGTTACTGATACTCAGTGCACAAACTGCATCAATAACATGTTTGCCGGTTAATAATTTGACCAGTTAAACAATACTGTGTGCTTTTCTTAAAACTGTGGAAACGAGCACTGCAACGAGTGACCAAGACTGTGAAATCGATTAGGGACAATTATTTCTCGGAAAATACGCTAAATGCTAAATTATGTATAATTACAGGGAAAACTCTGTTCTATAGATTTACACAAGCCCTATGTCTCGGACAGGTGGACATGATGTAGTACCACAACCCTCTCCAAGATGGCCAAAAAGTGCAAAGGTCTGTTGAAGGGCTGCTGTTAAAACAAGATGACGAGGACTACAGCTCATTGGTGGACGACGGGAGTTCTTTTCCACCATAAAAGAAAGGTATGTGAAGTTGCAGTAATGCTCTTAATTGTTTGTGGTGCTAAGAGAGTGACTGGTAGAATTCAGTAAAAGTGGAAAGTACTTTCAGGTACTTTTATGTCTGCAGGTACGTGAAGTATCCTCATATTGATTGCTTTTGGTTTCATTTCTAATCGAATAATGCATTTGTAATTCTAGTAATGAACTAATAATAATGATCAAAAAACATGTCAATTATTTGCCTTAATTAATTGAATTCTCTCAAAAGTGCAAATAATTTGAAAGAATCTGGTGATATATATTAAGCCCTTAATATAAAGCGTTACCAAATTTTGTATTGTTTTGTTTACTCTCTGTAGACCAAAGCAAAGCTAAAAGGAGAAACAAGAAAGCTGACACCAAACGCACACTAATATTGTCTACTGGATGTGTAAACAGGCAACCTTTGACTAATACATTCTATATATCTGAACTCTATAAAGTCACAGTACGTTAGATGTTGTGCTTTCATCTTATTAAGACTTAATTAAAACTCCTCTTTATCTCTACTCAGAACACAAATATGGTTTAACATCAATAAAGTTGTTTACCATCTTCCCCCTCCTAAACGTATATAAATAACCTGCCTTTATCCAGGCTGGTATCATATTATGGTGGAGCCAGCCACAGGGAGGCTGGTAACACTGACTAAAACTGAATCTTATACTCACTATTTACTTGCTATGGTAACAGCACAGCCTTTACAACCCAGACCGCTTCATAAACAGGGCTCACATCTCTCCAGGTCCCCTTTCCCTCCCTCCAACATCTCTTCACCGCTCTGTCTCTGTCTGTCTCTCCATCTACTTCCTCATCCCACTGCAATGCTCATCTGCTCTGTCTTTTTACATTACACTCCTCTTCTTCTTTCCCTCTTGTTGCTACAACTTAAAATGAGCCTGCTGAAGTCACTTCTCCATGAATCGGCCTGCTGTGTGAGGGAACGACTGATACACTCACTGACGGCGAGCCAAGATTCCACAGTTAAGGAGGAACTGTAAAATATAAGAATAAAAAACAGATCTTGGAAGATGTACAGAGCTACTTTTTCCTTTAACGCTCCACATCCGTCTTCCTCTCCTCTTCCTCTTTGAAGGCTGCAGAGAGCGTTTGAAAAAAAGTGGTAAACAAAATCAACGTTGTGAACATGGATTTAAGACCATTTACACCAAGATTTCCAGGAAAAACAGATTTTAATCTGCACCTTAAAGTCATGGAGTTATATGCACAGTGGTCACATGTCTGACACTGTCTGCTTCCCTCCTCTTCCTGTTCGGAGGCTGCATCTGTTATTTTCATCAATTTTTCCCTTTTCATTTTTTAACTCTTCTTTATCATCATCAAAATAAAACACACCCCCTTGGCATCAAAACTACCCATCTCATGTCTGAGGAACACTTCATTCATCATGAGGGACGCCAAAATAAGCCATGAAGTGACGTGGAGGAGCTCAGGCAACGTCTGTGCAAAAACACAGACTGCATGAAGGAATCCATGTCAGTAATGAATTAGTTCTACCTTCGCCTCATTCCTCACATAGCACGTAAAACCCACTTTCACCATAGCACAGCTGGAAATACAGCACTGAGACAAATAGCATGTTGCTGCGACAGGCAGTATTTACTATCAGTGCCTCCCCTCACACTGAAACTGGTTCACAAGCTCCAAAACACATGTGCAACTGACACTGCCTGAGATGCGGCGTTAGTCCACTGCAAATCATCTTTACAGGATCTTGATTAGGAACGTCTGCTGTGTCACAGAGGTCCAGGTCCAGAGAGGGATCTTCTCTGATGAGGTTTTATGGTCTTGGCACAAAGACTGGGAAAGTGTAGGACGTCAAAATGAGGATTCAAGAGAAGAAAACAGCACTGATCCGGTTAGATTTGAAAATGTGTCAGATGGGTTCTGTCCAGTGTCATATTTTAACAGTAAAACATGCTGTCAATGCTGAAGAGTCAGAGAGTATAAACTCACACCACAGCAACACAATCTTAAAAACTGTTTATCCTAATAACAAAATGTTTAGAACGTGATAAGGTGGGGTCTGACAGAATAGGTCAAATATTCTCTGTTGTGTGTACGGCTGGGTTTTGAACTTCGATACTTTTATGGACTTAACAAATTTGTTTGATACGATCGAGGATCAAAAATGCCTCATCATTTGACACCTAAGGAGTAAATGAATAAATCTCATCAGCATCAGTGAGCTAATAAGAATGCAGCATGCTTGGAACAAGATCTAATAATGCTGGCGATTGGCTGTTTAGTCACATGAACAGGTTTTGAGTGAGTAAGGAGACCGAGCTTAAAAATAAGTTAAACTAACATTTGTAGAGTAATGGTGTGTTTTTCTTTTTGTTACTTTTGTTAATTTGATAAAATTGGTATTGAGAAAAGCATCAATAAGAATCAGTATCAAAGTCAAGGCTTTGGTATCAGTATCAGTACCGATATCGAACAAAACAGGTAAACACTACTTTATTTTTTATTTACACATGCAACACATACATACCAACATTAACCTCTAACTTGGCATCGCGTTTTTGTCCACCTGCCCAGTGAAGCCCAGTCTAATATACATACTTGTCACTAACTTTGAGTGTTTACCTGAAATCTGCTATATTTTTATTGGATCACTCAGAAAAGTCAGCCAATCAGAAGAGAGACTGAGATCCTCTCTTCTTCTTAATGACCTACTTACTAGAGCTCCAGAGAGAAGCCTGAGAGAGGAGATGTAAAACTACACTGAGATGGTTTTTGGTTCTTAAACCCACAAATATATCTTCTGATGGAGATCAACACTTCAGATAAAACACTGGAGAAGTTAAAACATGGAGTTTTAAAGCTTCAGTTTGTTACCACCTCAGGTCAAACTGTATGTGGCATTAACCCTGCATGATCGATGAGCAGTGACACTGGTTGACAGCTTAAACACTGTGCTCTCTACAATCATTTTATCTGTAAAGTGGACACAGCTGTCTAACCCACTTTGAGCAGCTGATACAGAGACAGAGACAACAAGCTCACATTTCCCTAAACACTGAACCTCTGACAAACTTCTCACGGAGTTGTCCATCAAAAACGGCTGTGGGATCACAGCATTAACTCCCTCGCAGTGAAATTTTCAGCACATTAGGATGCACAAAGACACTCACACACACCAGAACCCGCCACTCTCATGCAATAAACCACATGCACGAACACTATTACGAGCACGTCATAAGAATGTAATGCTGGGGAGCAACAATGTGAGGCATTCGTAGAGGAATAAGCTGTGGCAGCGGTCCAATAAACAAACGAGGACTTCCTGCTGCTTGTATCCTCAATGGGAGGAAGGAATCACAGCCCTTATCCTAAGGGCTCTCTCTCTCTCTCTCTCTCTCTCTCTGTGTGTGTGTGTGTGTGTGAGACTCGGTTTAGTCCCCAGGCTTCCCTGCTACAGTACGTCTTTATTGTCATTATCCAGAGTGGTTCTGTTCCATGGTAATAAATCATTGTAAAGATCAATAACAGGAAGAACAGAGCGCAGCATCAGCCACAGAGCAGCAGTTAAATTCCAGCTTGTTTATAAACTGTGTGCAGTGAATGGAAAAACCTGCCTGGTCATGCATATTTAAATTATAGCTAATTCACTGCCCACAGAATAAATGGTGATAGCTGAAGCCATGCTAACAAGGTTGTGTTCAATTTGTTACACAAACCCACCAAATACTCATCACACACAGATTCTTTGAAAGAGGAGAAGCAGAAGACACCAATGATGAAGGGCGGCAAAGGAATAAGAGTGACGTGTCTGTGGTTATAGCAGTTATAGCTGAAAACTATTGTATAGTTTGTTAATGAAGAGCTGTTTATGCATGAACATATGTTTATGATTTGAATAAATTAAAAGCTGAAGTGTTGACAAATCTGGAGGCTGTCTTCTTGAAAGAAACGACCCCATAGGTTGTCTGTGCAGCAGCTGATTACCACCCAGAGCTCCTGTTTATTGTTAGGTGACCCCTAGTGTCTCTATTAATTATGACAGGTGCACAGGAGGAGGTCAGGTGATGCAGTATAACGACTGACGAAGTCCACATTTGGGTGAGGTGGGGGTGGGTGAACTTGGACTTTCAAACAGGTGACCACTGTTTGTTTCAATAATCATTGTTGGTTCTTTTATCCGTGATCATTCCTCTAGGTAACCGTGGCAATAAAGGTCCCCTAATCTTAAGAAAGTACAGTGGAAGCAAATCATTGTGTGTTTATTAAAGTTACCATGACAACAAAGGTCTAGTGTCCGCTGGTACACCCCTATGGGTCATTTCCGAGGGTGGGGGCAAGTGACCTAATTGTAAATGGATAAAGTTTTTTTTTTTGCTCATTAGTCTGAACTCAATGATCCGTGATGACACAGTGAAAATGTGACAAGTTAAAAGAGAAATAGAATTTAAAAAAAAAAGAAAAAAAGAAATTTAAAATTCTTTGAGTGTAAGGATGAAAAGATCTGTGTGGTGATGAGAAATAATTCATGAGAAGTGTATAAAAATGGTTTAATAACCAGTAGAGACTCATATTCTGTTAAAAAAAGTGTTAAAACATCAGTTATTTATTCATTGTTTATCTCAATCTTGATGGTTAAAAGTTGAGCTGTGTTTTATTTGTATTATCCATGATCCACAAAGAGGTCTTATTTTGAAAGTCTGGGTTCTATTGTTTTGTTTCCGCCCATGGGCGTAGCAGGAAAATATCACTAGCTTCTGTTGTTGGAATAACATGCTTGCTGTGGAAACGTCACTGCAGTGAATATTTTAACTATTTTTCTCCTTGTTTTTCTGATGAGTATAACAAACACTTGTTTTTACAAAGTTCTGCTCATTTATTGAAAACCACAAACTGAAATCTCTTTTTTACTGAAATCTTCAGACTCTTTACTGTGGCTTCAAACTGTGGTCAGGAGCTTCCTGTTTGCTTTGCTGGAGTTCACCTAACTGTACTTAGTTTAGAAAGACACACACCTGTGTATATACAGTCCTCTCTGTAGACCTGAGGACCTGAGGACCTGTGTTAGTATCACCTACTCCTGTGGCCCAGTCTGACCTTAACCTTTATTATTTCAGTTAATATTTTTATTACTACATAAAGTTGTGTTTAATTAGATTAACACAAGCTAACAGTACAGGTTAGGTTGTTTCTCTTTATTTATTCAGTCTGACGTTGAACTCATGTTAGCCAGTTTTCGATCATTAGTGAGCAACCAACCCAACACAAAAGTTGAGGCAGTAGATATTAAGAGCAGTAACCTTCACATTGTTCACAACAATATTTCTGAGTGGACGTACAGAAGCCAGTGTCGCTGTGTTAATCTGTAGCTACATAGGACTCCAGACCTAAACCTCTGAACAAGTATATGTAGGTGGTGATTCAGGGTCTGGAACCAAGCTGGGGTCAGGGTGTAATGTGCCAAAGGATTCCTGGTTGTTTTCTGTCTCTTCAGGTTATAATGAAACCACCATGTGCTGTCCGCTCTGTGAACTGCGCCTGATGCAACCTGGGAAGTGTCACTGATTTCAGTTACGGCCGGATCCCACCTGAGAGTTCATCCAGTTGAAGGATGGTCTGTTTCAACACTTGGCCTCCCACACCATTTTCAGAGCAGCAGATAAAATGTCACAGTTCAGTGGGCAGGAAGAGGAGGACTCAGATCTGCTCTAATCATACGGTAACATAAGAGGAGAATAAAATAGCTGCCTTATAACAGCAGACTGACTTTACCTCAGTGTCACCACAGCGGTGTTCTGTCCTCAGGCCTGCTCGCCATGTGCTGGAGATGTTTCTGATTTCAGTTAAACACAGACAGGAAACCATATGTCTGAGCTCTCCAGCGTGGCTGGCCTACAACGACACACACATGCACGTGCACACGCATACACATTTACAGGCTGAGACAGCCAGTGTCTCCTCTCAGCACTGTAAGAGGCAGCAGCTGAGTGCATGGCGTCCAACGGACCCAGCTGAGTGACTGTAACCACACCGAGGATTCCCCCAAACGCTGTTTACGTGTGACGCAAACACCGCCTTTCCACTTCCTGTTTGTGATGTGATGGTGCATTCTTTAGTCATTCCACAAGACAGTAGCGACCAGAATGAAACCCCCCCGACAAAAAACAAAAAAACACCCACAGCTTCTGAAATGCATGTGAGCAGCTTTACATGTGAGTGTACACACAAGGAGAGAAAGTCAGAGGCGGCGGAGGAAGAGGAGGAGGAGGAGGAGGAGGAGGAGGAGGAAGGGAGAGAAAACGATAACAAACAGGACTAACGACACTTTGACAAATAAAGAAAGTAGTAGCAGTAACCAACACCTTAATCAGCAGAGAGTAGACACATGGGTTAGTCATTTACAGCTGAAATATGAGGAAGCTGAGCAGGTGTGTGGTCCTGCTATGTAAATGTACATACATATGTAAAAGTGTTTGGCTGACTGAACAGATAACACACAGATTTCCTCCTGTTCAGGCAGAATCATCAGATACACTCAGACACTCAAAACAAATGTGTATTAATCCACAGCTAAAACTAGTCTCCAACAAATGCAGGAGTTTTAGGACATTACTGAGCTTTAAAAAAAAAAAAAAAAAAAAAAAATATATATATATATATATATATATATATTGATATAATATTTGACTATTTTGTTGATGGGTTTCACACACACACATATACATACATATAATATATACACACAGATGTATCTTTTGAGTTAGGTCAGTGGACAGCGACACACTTTAAGAAAGAATGCTTTTTCAGGTTAAGCTCGGGACTCGTGTTTGTTGTTTGTGTTTGTTGATATTCAATTCTGCTGTGTGTGAATAAACGCAGCTATGCAGCTGCAGAAACCGTCTATAGACAGGTTAGGAAATCCATAAGCGATACAATAACAGAATATTTGACTATTTTGTTGATGGGTTTCAAACACTTCCTGTAATAAAACATCTAAAAACTGAAATCTCTCTGGACCCTGATCTAACTTGTGTCAGTTTAATGTCCTTGATGTGAGAAAGTTTAATCCTGCTTTAAAGCAGTGTTCATGGATTTTTTTCTTTCACCCACACATTCAGCAGACATGGAGCCACATTAGTTGTGATGTGTTGTGTGTTTGTGTCCCCTGACGGATCCCTCTCTCTTAGCTCTGTTTTTGGTCTCCTCCACCTCCTGAGGGAAACATCTGGCTCTGTTCACCAGCTGCTCTGACTGACTCTGATTTCATTTCATTTTTTTGAGTTTTAAGACATTGACTAAAACTTCTAATATTATCTGTTCGAACTGTGCCTGGTGGTTAAGTAGTTACAACTGTCGCCTCACAGCAAGAAGGTTCTGGGTGTGAACCTGTTCTCCCTGTGGGGGTTGTCTCCAGCTGCCTCAAGTGGGATGATTCCTTTGATTGGTGTGAATGTGAATGTTGTGTCTGTGAGACAGCCCTGCGACCTATCCAGGTGTACCAGTGTACCAGTGTACCAGTGTCAGCTGGGACTGGCTCCAGCTGCCTGTGACCCTCATGGATAGTGGTGTGGACAGTGGTGTGGTTATGGCCGGTCTGGATTCATGGGCAGAAATGTCTCTTTTATGCATTAAATAGAAATGTGTCTGGATGCTGTGTGCAGTGCATGTGGTGATAGGTGCAGCTTTAACCTGATGGGTTTATGAACTCACTGGGGGAGAATATCAGCTTGTCGTTACACTCTTCCTCGTCAGTGCAGGAGCAGAAGTGAGCCATCCCACTCGTTGTGTTCTTCTCCTTCATCACACAGGTGGAGGTGTTGTAGTCATCCAGCATAACGCCATACAGAGGCTTGGATGGGTTGTGGCAGAGAGTTTCTATAGAGAAGCCCGTCTCATTCTTCCTCCTACAACACAGAGACGCATCATCAGTGTTTGCCTGCAGACGTATGATCTCGTAAATCATATTTGAAGAGATGATTTGCTGCTCGTAGGTACCTACCAGATAGCGACACAGACCTCGCTGCTCTTCATGCAGATGGATGTGATGGAGCAGTTGGACATGCAGGTCCCTGTCCCGCTACACGAGGACTGCTCCACATCACAGAACTTACACAGCTGATTAATAGGGAAGAAGGCGGGCATACCTGCAGAGCACACACACAAGAGTATCCATCTGGTTGGCTTCACACTGAACACAGTCACTTTACAGCTCCTGAAATCCTCACTCTGGCCTCAGGCGGGAAAATGAAGCAGAAATACATTCACTGACTGATCTGAGAGTTGAGACTGTGCCATGGTACAAAAGTACTGGTCTTCAGTCCACAGCACAATCTGTCTGTAATTACTGTTCAGATTTCCATGTAATTTGTGGATATCCAGACTGATGCTGCTGGTGATGCCCTGACTTCAGGCTGGATTCATCACCACAATCACATTCTCATTTGAGCCACTGTTAATCTTCAAACATTGGTTTGAAGATTTACGTTTTTGGCACAAAAATCAAGAGTCAAGTCTTTTTGTCTGATTCAAATCCAGGACTCAGGTTCTCCAGCTCTGGTATCCAAGTTGTAATTGGTTGGCAGCTTCATGTAACTTGTTCAACAAATCTGTGAGAATCTCCCTAAACTACACACTGTGCAACACACAGCAGGTCGGGACCATAAACAGCCGTCAACACAGATGACCACAACCTGGGCTTCACTGCATGTCCCTGGACCAACCACCTCAATGTGCTGGACGGGACCTAAGGAAACCATCAAGTCAGACAAAAATAGGCCAAGACCGCAGTAAACCACCGAGACAGGCAGCCACAGCTGAATCAATAGGCAGCTGTGCCAAGCTACAACCATTTCTTACATCAGACCACTTCAGACACATAAACCAAAACCTCATGGAGTCTGCAGCAGGGATTTCCTGAAGGTGCTGATCTGATGTGAATGCTGTGGATTTTCTGGAAGTTAGAGATGAACTGACAAAACTGTGAAATGTGAAATCAGACCTGACAACCTCTCCAAAAACATGACTAATGTGGATCATTCATAACATCATAAGGCAATGACACGTCGTAGATGACAGAAGAATTCAGACGTCTTCATTTCTGCTCCAGAATAAAGGGATAAGCAGTCCTGGGATACCCTCACATTGTTTGATACCATCGCTGCGGCTGGCAGGACGGTATAGTTTGCGGTGCAGTCGGTCGCGTGCTGCCTGGGCCGGCGGCGTAATCAGTAAAATCTTCTCCCTGTGATTCTCCTTGGCATGACTGGAGCTGCCTTCGCCTCACTGATCTCCCTCTGCACTGTGACCTGTTCAGACATGCCTCTTCTGCTCCGTGATCTTAGGAGAGGCTGTGTAAAAAAACAAAACAGCTAATCCACATAAACCTGAGTTAATCTGAAGTTTACAGAGCTTAAAAATTCTTATACACCACTTCTCTGAATCTAGAAAGAGACTTGAAGGTGTCTCCATGTGGCTTTTGTGTCCAAATAAATCCTGACTTGCTGGGTGGGATGTGTGCTCTTTGTACACTGTGCAGGTGTTGTGGTGCAGCAGGGTGGCTTCTGCTGGGAGGTCTGAGCCTCCATGTCGCCAAGAATCTGCCCCTGGTTGGGCTGGATATCAGGGACAGGTTCTGGATCAAGTCCTGACAACACCAGGGCTCAGAGCTGCTGACTAGCTTCTTTAGCTCAGTGCAGTAATTCACTGAAGGTTTCTGTCTTCAGTCTTTCTGAAGACGTGAAATGTGCTGAGTTGTACCGACTGCAGCACCAGCGATCCTGATTTAAACTCTGTGATTGGCTCAGGTCATTAACCTGTTAGCATCCTGGCACTGTTCTGCTGCAGGGCTGGATCTCATCAGGGAGGGTGTCATCAGGCTGTTTCATCTGATATCAACATCTTCACTGTTTCTGTGGCAGGTGGAGCCTGACAGGACGTGAAAAGTCTCAATTATACAGTTTCTAGTATTGACAGGGGAATAATTAGGGAACTTATGCTAACATGAGCAGCACTGTGATCCATGGAATATCAAATTTTAATAGTTTCACTTACTTATGAAACATTTATGTTGATGAATTGTCTTGAGGCAAACAGTTATACAGTTTGATATGATAAAAAAACACAACTCCAAACTGCAACCAGCTGATTTTATTGACAGGATGAATCATTGCAGGTCTACAGCAGCAGTCAGTGGTGTGTGGATCAGATGTTCAGTAGTCAAGACAAGTACAAGGACAACCACTCACAGTCTGAGAGGACCTTTATACTGAAAGGTGTCTGAGCTGTACACTTAGATGACTATAATTGGATGATACTGGTCAGCTGGTTGCCAAACAGCATGACTGTGAAGCATGAATGAAGCAGCTGATGCTGCTGCAAGCAAGACTCCATTGACTGAATCATCTGAGATGAGATCCCTTCATTACTGAACTGTTATAAACAGCTGAGATAAACATCTGGCTCAGAGATGAGGGTAAAGTCCGCACTCAGACTTCTTTGGACTTAAGAGACTTCTCCACAGAGGACGTCTGATGTGACAGATACCGACTTCACCGGGATGAAAGGAGCTCTTGCAAACAACAACAACAACAACAGCCCTCACACGCCTGAAATCCAAGACGTAGACAAAACAGCTGCATGCAGTGCAGTCTGTGCTATCGTTAAATCAGCTGACACGGCAGCACGTCTGCAGCCCTGAGCTGAGACCCCGACCAGAGGAGGACTTCAGGTTTAACACGCATGAATTCTCATCAGCCCCACCTTTATATGGGTGTGTGTGTTTGTGTGTGTGGGTGTGTACTGGGTTATTCATTGAACATGAAGCGCAGCTGCAGGAATACACTTTCAAAACCCATCCTGTGACACTGAGTGTGAATAAAACAACCACACAACCACTAATCAAACCTGCGCCTGTGTTAACAGTGTGAGCAGCCGCACAGCCTGCGACTCTCGGCAGAAAACAGACAGCAACAACATCTGTTAATGTCGTATTAACATCATACCTGTAACATAAACTGACACCATCCACCACAGTTTCAGTGTCCAGGCTGAATCTGAACGTGACTCAGACATGAAAAAAAGACTTTTTTTTTTAACCATTTTAGCAGCTGCATGTGGAGACAGTGGAGGCTCTGAACGAGGGGAAATAAGGTTCATAATGAACTCAAACATTTGATTATTGATGACCAATATCACACTCCTTGCTGCTGACTGCAGGAAGCAGCTCACCGCTCTTCCAGTGCCGGAGCAGCCTGACATGCTGGTTACACAAACAGCAGAGCTGGACTCTGTTGTTCTCTGTCACTGTAATGCTGAAAGTGTGTCCCAGATGTAACTTACTGATTAACTGTTTGATTGTAGGTCAGTTGTGGCTAAAGTTCACCACAGGGCAGGGTGAATGTAGGAACTGTTTGTTGGTGAACAGCTGCACACAGACCTGATGTCCCACCTGACACAAGACAAACAGACCTGCAGGTGCATGAAGGTGCATGAAGGTGCATGAAGGTGCATGAAGACAGAAGTACATAGTGAGGTAGGTCTTTGAAAACAGAGGGATCCTGCTCGACTGAACTGACTCTGACAACTTGTTTCACCACTGACGGATTTCTTTTTTACATTTCTGTTTATGTGAAGTTTTAGAAAACAAAACTCAACAAGTTACTGTCATTGGTGTTAATGTAGTTTAACTTTAGAGACAGCTGGGCTAGCTGTTTCCCCATGCTTCAAGGCTTTATGCTAAGCTAGACTAATCATGTCCTAACAGCTGTGTTCTTATTGCACAGACATGTGAGTTGTATCTTCTCATATCATTCACAGAAAGGAAACAAAAGTGCACGTTTCCCAAAATGTTCATAAAGCCTTCCTTTAATGTGTCACTGTTTTCAGAGGCAGGATTCAGGATTCGTTAGGTTCACACACTGTAACTGGGTCCATGATAAAATAACAGTGCTGGTCTCAGTTAGCAGCTGCAGCTTTACTTGACTCTGCAGGTCCAGCACATTGAGCCCGTGCAGAAAGTCAAACAGTGCAGAAGGTGTATGGTGGTATGTGGATCATTGTACCAGCTGCTGAAGCACTTTGACTTGCTCCTTTGTTACTGCTGCCCTGTCTCCTGATGCTGGTCTGAGTCTGTGAGCCACAGTGTGAAAACACCAGTGACCTGAGTGCGTCACAGGAAAGTGTGGACTGTCATTAACTGCTCTCTTCATGGCTCCTGAAGGGGCTGTAACGGAAATATGAGATTTCTCCTTCTCCTCCTGTTACTGCAGGAGGGAAATCGCGCTACTGTCACTGCCTCTGTCTGACAAAACAGACCAGTGCATAATACTGATTAACTTTTTAGCAGGGAGAAGGTGAAGAGATGTGTCTAGACTGAGATTAAGATGAATCATGCTGCAATAAAATCCTCGAAACCAGTGGTTTAGAGGATTGGCTGACAAATCATTTGCAAAACTGTACAATTTAGGTGAAAAGATGTGATTATGTTTTAAAAATAAAAATATAAATGATGTTTAAAATGTTTGAAAACGTATTTCATTGTTTTTTTAAGGCCTATCACTATAATAAGCCAATGATAGGACCTTTTATTTTGCTGCTGGCCAGACCACATCATACACTCCGTCTGACTGTGCCCCAAAAATTTCACACCTAAAGCAGAAACTGGAGAATCAAAATGGATAGCTGGTTAACAACAGGAAGAGTTAAAAGTAAAGAGTTGAGAGACAGATGGTGAATCGACAAGTGATAATATTTGGCCTCTGTATTGTTACGGGGTCGGGTGTGGGCCGACAACATTTTTGCAAATTTCAAGTGGGACATGAGCTGGAAAACGTTGGCAACCACTGGTCTAAATAAGAAAAAAAGCTGTCTCCTGAAGAAAATATAAGCTACAGACAAGCTCACTATTTACTGAATGTAGGTTCATATTAAATGACATGAGGGTGGAATCAATGTTCCCAACGAACTCACTGCAAGAAAAAGCTTATTTTCTGAAAATGTCAAACTGAGCTCGGGGTATTGGATCTAAACCTTCAGGTGGTAAAGGATTTTAAATAAATACCCATCATCCCGCCCTCTACCCTGATCTAAATAACCATAAACCTGCTTACTGAAGCACAAATACATACTCCTCTCTTCCCCTTTCCCTCTTTTTCCACCACTGAGGATGTGAGCTCACGGTGGACAGACAGGAAACCTGACTGCAATTCATCACCAACATACAGGAAGGACTGCTCCAAACTGCTCAGATCTGAGTGGAAAAAGTGAAAAATCTTCACAGCGGGTAGACATAAAATAAAAAATCAAGATCTGACACTGAGTTTTCCGAAGGTTTAAACAGTAGCATGAGTTTTAAAATGACGGTTTAAAAAGCACAGATCCAGTGTGAGGCTGAGGTCCCTTCACATCTAAGACCCCTGAAACAGATGACACTTCTCTGGAGCGATGCTTCTTCCTGGTCACTGAAATGAAGGGAGACAACTGGCAAGAGGCAGCTCGGGGCCACATAACTGCCCCAGCAGGAGGCTCGGCTCGCTCTCCGCTCCTGAAAGTTATCCTCCCACTTCTCTAACGCTGTCTTAATCCACCTCTCTCCATCCTGACCCTAATCCTCTCATGCCTCCCGTCTTCATCTCCCTCCTTCAGCTTTCTCAGGTTCCCTCTCTCCCCCTGCCACCTCCGCCTCCATCCCTCCTTCGTCTCTCTGACCCAGAGACCCAGCGAAGCGAGTTGAGAGCTTGAGGGAATGTCGACTAATATGGTGAAAAATCAAGGAGGAACACTTCAGAGGGGTTAAAGTGACTGACCCCTACTCTTCTCTGAGACACTGTAAAGTCAGTGTAAACACAGTAGGAATCAGGGCTTTGCTGGGCTGCACAGGGCCCACACACACACACACACACACACACTACTCCTCAAACTAAGAGGGGGTCATCACCATACTGTCGTCCACTGGAACCTCAAATATAAACACAGAGATATGATAAAGTCAGTGACAGATGAAGATAAAGTTCTGCCACTGTTCTCCCCCTCAGCCCTGACCTCTGATTGCCATCTTCAAAATAGCTTTTGCTCCGACACTGTCTTGGCTCAGCACAAGGATCAGGAAGTGCACGAGCACACGGCGGCCTCTGCCCCGACCCGATGAAGATTCCCTGGAAAGGAAGGATGAAGGAGCCTTCCTGTGACAGAGAACAACAGAGTCCAGCTCTGCTGTTTGTGTAACCAGCATGTCAGGCTGCTCCGGCACTGGAAGAGTGGTGAGCTGCTTCCTGCAGTCAGCAGCAAGGAGTGTGTGTGTGTTTGTGTGTGTGTGTGTGTGTGTTAATGTGCCCTGGTGTGTGAGGGGGGGGGCTTGTATGTCTTTTTGTGCCTACATGAGTGTCGGTGTGTGTGTGTCTATTTGTGACACATACAATGCAGCACGACCACACAGTCTTTCTGGTATGTGGGATTTCCAGGTTCAAAATAGGCCCCACCGTGGGAGGAGGGCAGGAACAAACAGAAGGGAGAGGGGCAGAAGAAGAAGAAGAAGGAGACGAGGGACAACACAGCCAAGGCAGCTTTTTGTAATCATCTGAATGTGCCCGTCTATCAACAAATGTGGGGGACTTCCTGTGGTTTACTGACATGGGAGGTGTCACAGTATGACACGTGGAAAGAGGCCAAGTCTCTTTAACTGCCACTGTTCACACATGGAGTGAAAGCTTGAGCACATCATCCCAAAAACACCACAATCATGTAGGAACTGATCTGTACAACTTATGCTGTGCAGCCAAATGTTGATCAAAATGTGTGTAAGCCATAAAAACATAAAGTCTCAGTTTGAATATTTCACCTAGCTTCAATAAATACTTGGTACAAGCCAAATACAAGTGTAATGTCTCACAGAGTCAGATAAGAAGAATTTTCCAGCTTTAAAGCTCGATATTTAAACTTCTCCAGTGTTTTATCTGAAGTGTTGAACCATCAGAAGATATATTTGTGGTTTTAAGAACTAAAAACCATCTCAGTGTAGTTTTACATCTCCTCTCTCAGGCTTTTCTCTGGAGCTCCAGTAACAACAGGTCAGTCAGCCAATCAGAAGAGAGGATCTGAGCCTCTCTTCTGATTGGCTGACTGTTTTCTGAGTGATCCAATAAAAATATAGCAGATTTCAGGTAAACACTCAGAGAAAACAAATCCTGCAAGGTTGTATGGTGGGTCCAGGTGGGCGGGGCTTGCGGCATGGCCGAGGGTGGTGACTGTTTTGTTGTGACATCACAAAGTTCCAGAAGTCCTGACGGCTGGTTTTAAGGCTCAGTTTCTGAATACAGGCTGTGTGCATTTCTCTGTGGACTGAGGCTCTGATACTTTCACAGTATTAATATAGAACCTAGACCTGCTTTAGAATCACAAACACATGGACATCTACCTTTAGACTATATGGAGCTTTAAAGGGATAATACTGCAATATAGCTCTGCACTTCTCCCTGTACACCAACACCTGCACCTCCAGCCATCAGTCTGTCAAGCTCCTGAAGTTTGCAGACGACACCACTCTCATTGGACTCATCTCTGATGGCGATGAGTCTGCCTACAGGTGGGAGACTGAGCGTCTGGTGACCTGGTGCAGGCAGAACAACCTAGAGCTAAACGCTCTGAAGACAGTGGAAATGATAGTGGACTTCAGGAAGAGCCCAGCCCCACCCACCCCCATCACCCTGTGTGACTCCCCCGTGGCTACCGTGGAGCATTTTCGCTTCTTGGGAACCACCATCACACAGGATCTCAAATGGGAGCTAAACATCAGCTCCCTCATCAAAAAAGCTCAGCAGAGGATGTATTTCCTGAGGCAATTGAAGAAGTTCAACCTGCCAAGGACTATGATGGTGAACTTCTACACCTCCATCATTGAGTCCATCCTCACCTCCTCCATCACCATCTGGTACGCTGCTGGCACGGAGAGGGACAATAACAGACTGCAGCGTATCATCCACTCCGCTGAGAAGGTGATTGGCTGCAATCTTCCGTCCCTCCAGGACCTGTACGCCTCAAGGACTCTGAGGCGTGCAGGGAAGATTGTAGCTGACTCCTCCCACCCTGGACACAAACTCTTTGAGACACTCCCCTCTGGCAGGAGGCTGCGGTCCTTCAGGACCAAAACCTCTCGCCACAAAAATAGCTTCTTCCCATCTGCTATTAGCCTCATCAACAAGGCTAGAGAGCCCCACTGTTGCTGATCATTTGCACCAATCACCAGAAAAAATTCCTTGTATGTGAAAACATACTTGGCAATAAAACTGATTCTGATTCTGATTCTGATTCTGACTTTGATAAAGTTGGGGGACTCACAAGAGACAATTTAAAGATCAATTTAAAAATCACCAGACATATTTTGACTTTAAGTCTCTGAGTCCAGGAGCAAAACCACTACATCCTACAAGCCCCATTATGCAACCTAAGAGCATTTTTCATTTGAAATCCAGTCTGATAAATGCCCACATCTTTCATAGTCACAGTGGTTTTCTGTTCTGTTCGTCTTAAACCCTAATGACATCATCAGTTCAAAGGTTAAGAGACAGTTGCTGCAGGAGAACATATGAAACCCAAGTGAGGATATCAAAGCTTGATTTTCACGTTTAGACAGACTATAAACTATAACTTTATCAGACCATCACACCAAATAGCTCGGCAGAAGTTCAGTAAAACCATGACTGTGGAAAATCTTTTTCCTGCAGTGAAAGTTTATCTCATAGTGGAAAAATCTTTCTAATCTACTCTACGTGGAAACACACATGTGCTGTTTGAGACAGGCCGCTGATGTAAGAGCGGCCCGCAGTGAGGAGCATAGCTGGGCCGTGTCTCAGTCCGCTCCATGAGTCACCTGTTGCGCCTCACGGCTCCTCTCTCTCCGGAGAGCCGTGCGTAACGCGCTGCACGGAACACGTCCCACACCAGTGAAACCACAGTCTGAGTCTGGGTGAAATGCGTGGACATTTGTGAGGATACCGTGAGGTCGTGGCAGTGAACACACGGTGCTGTTAAAGTTGAGGATATGTGCAACTCACCGGCATTCCCGGGCTCCAGCAGCAGCAGAGTGAAGGCGAAGACGGATAAAGCTCCGCGCAAAGATAAAGAGCAGCGCTGTGCTTCCATGTTCCCGCGTCCTCTGTCCACACACTGTCATTCACATTAAAGGTGAAGGTGAAGAGAGTCCAGAGGAGGAGTCTGGTCTGGTGTGCACTCGGTGCCGCTCCACTCCGCTCAGCAGCTGGAGACTGACTGCTGAACCATCCATACACACACACACTCGGTATGTACACACACTCTGCTGTGACAGGAAACCGGAGGAGGGAGGGAGGGAGGACTCTCTCTCTCTCTCTCTCTCTCTCTCCACTGTGCGTGTGTGTGTGTGTGTGTGTGTGTGTGCGTGTGTGTGTGTGTGTGTGTGTGTGTGTGTGTAATTACCTATCCAAATAGTGGAAATCGGGACAGTAAACAGCTCTGTACACAGTTACATAAACTCAGGGCCATGAGATGTTACCAGGCGGGTTCCTGTAATATTCAGCACCTCCACTGGTTTTCACTGAGGTGCAGACTTACAGAGACACAGAGACACAGACAGCTGAGGGCAACCTTTCAAATACACGTTAGAATAATCTCATTTAAAATATACAAAGTGACTAAAACAGCCACACTAGTCTCTTATTAGAGAGAAGTTTTGGACCTGTTTTATATCCAGTAAACTCTGAAGATGTTATTGATAAGAGTATGATGAACAGTTTCTGAAAGAGACAACACATTATAAAGTTCACAGACAGTCACCACTGACAACAATCAGCTCGTGTCCTCATCAAGATATCGACAGACTAAAGGGGGAGAAACATGACTGAATTCAAAAATGTACAGATGATAGGTGCTTTATTGGCTGATTGCAGGATTTTTACTGTCAAGCTTATTTAAATTTGACTGCTTTTAGGTTTCTGAATAAAAAATGGAAGACTTTATTTTCTTTACCTGAATCTTGTTACAGAAGGAGAAACCAGAAGCATTTCGTGTGCAGAAACAAGACTGACCTACAGCTCTGAGAGGCTCAGCTGGAGCATTCAGCTAAATGCTAACACTGGTGTGGCAACATGCTGACAATAACAATGCTAACATGGTGATGTTTTATAAATGAGATTTAAACACCCTGCATCCATGTAATGTCAGAATAATCTTTTAAAAAGTAGTGTCAGACTGGGAAAATTCACGTAAATGCATAAATGAATAACATTTTTTGCTAACATTTAATTTGTAATATATCAGGTTGTAACTGTCAGTTGCTGACCATGTAGAGTGACCTAGATTAATCAGAAATGTTATTAGCAGTTACTCTGATAATAAGTGATAAAGCTTTTGACCAGTAAATTGATCAGTAAACTAAGCAGCTTATTAATGGAGGACATGAACAAAGCCATACTGAGCAGACAATCATGACACAAAAGCAAAGGTTCTGCACCGTAGATGGAAAAGTACCTGAAGATAAGACTGTGGATGTACAAAGTTACTGTCTCACTCTGTAATGACAACAAATCTGCTTTAACGGTGCTTTAAAACCTTATAAGAGAGCGTTTATATCACAGACTGTTTCTAAACCTGGACGTAGACTCTGGGTCTGAACAGTGAAGCCAATGCTGAAGAGTCTTAAAGCTTCATTCTCTCTAATGAGCATCAGGGGGCGACTCCACTGGTGGTAAAAAGAAGTCTGATTGTATTGAAGTCTATGTGAAAAAGTCTCTACTTCTCACTTGATTTATTCTATATATAATTTCTGGACAAAGTGGCAGCCCTGATAAGTAACACGAATACTGGAAACAGCTATCAATATGTTTTAACACTCTAAACAATAAAATATAACACAACTTTTTATTGTCCATGTTGTTTCCACATTTCAACTTAAAATCACATGACCACACCGAGGTCGGAAGAACGAGTCAAGAGGAGCACGTGAATGCAGCATCAGCCTCGTGATTAAACGGCCCAGTTCTCAATATTTGTTTCCTGGAAACACTGGTTAAAATAAAATCTTCAAAATATAATATAGTTAAAGGCAATTTAAATTAAAAACTCGACATGAAGCTCAACAAAAATTATACATTAACGATAAAGGTAACATTCACTACAGGGCTGCTCAGCTTTAATGTTCTCTATGTGATATTTTTATTAAATATGTGATTAACTGTGTGAAAGTTTTGAAATTAGCTGCTTCATTAGCTGTGCTTTGGTGGCTGCACAGGAACGCAGCCCGGTGGCAGCGATGACGAGGCCGAAGCCTGTCTGCCTGGTCATGTGACACAGCAGGTCTGGACACGCCGCTCTCTACCAACACTGGATCTGAGCCACACACTCTCCAGAGTCTCACAGCCCCTGTCGACCCCTTTCCTCTCAAGTCCTCTGGAGTCCAGCTCCTTCAGCCAAAGGTCAGGGTCCAGCTCATCAGAGCTCTGTTTGTTTTTGGGTCCCTCATGACAGCCGTAGTAGGACATATTTTATAGCCTGGGACCACAAAGAAGCTGATTTTGGATTCATGTCTAAAATATGAATCTTTTTTTAATAAGTAGGGATTTGAAGGGATTTTCTGGGGTTCAGGACCTGGGTCGTCCTCTGGTATTAAAATAGTCTTCAACTGAGTTCTCAACAACTTTATTGTTATATTCTGTGTAATTATTCTGTGATCAGACATTTTCACTAACTACTATTATTAACTGCTACCAATCAATGAATCCACAGTAGGTTCGTCATTTGTGTCCCCTGCAGTCTGTAGTGTACCTGTTTGTACAGCGTTACCTTGTGTAAGTAAGACCAGAAATACACTCACCACACTTACTGCCAAGATCTGAGGTTGTAAGAGTTTCAGCTTTCCAACAGATCCCCCAGGGCATCATAAAAACATCATCATCATCATCATCATCATCAGACAGATTAAACCTTACCATCCAGTTCTCCTCTTTCATTTTTATCCTCAGCAGCTGCAATTATCAAACACTGGCTGCATCATCAGCTCAGCCAACCTGTTCGTTGAAGCACTATTATCATTGCTCTGAATAATTCAAACCTCATTCCATCAAATCGGAATCTGTGTGTTGTAAGTAAGTTTTCCCAACTTAGTCAGTGTGTTGCTGCCACTGAAAACGGTAAAACGTCAGTTAGAAGCTGAGTCCCTTTCACCGTCCTGGTGTGGCTGCACATTTTGTCATATAAACTCAGGTCTCAATTAGACGCCCAGTTGTTTGGATGTGTTGTCATGAAAGTGAACGCTGCTCATGCAAATAAAGGTTTAAATAACTATGGTAAACTTCAGCTGTCAACTTTTCTGAGGTTGGCTACTGTGTTTTATTTGGGTCTCTCGCTCCCTCTCTCTCATTGGCCTAGATGCATTGTCTCTCAGAACTAGATCAAATGAATGATTAGTAATATGTTATGTGATAGCTTGGTAATATTTATACAAGTTATGTTCATACTGGTTTAATTGATCAGTCTGATGGTATTTCCCATCTTTGCGGTGCACAAGTCTTGTGCACTAGGAATTAAAGGCCTGAAGCAAATATAGAATAGAATTCAGTGACAAAGCAAATACAAGTTATTAACTGAAGTTTCCCAGTAGTTATATAAAGTTCTGTGGGTTCAAACACTTTCTGCTCCACAGATTGAGTAATGAGTTTGTGATTCAGGTTTCTAAAGAAATCCAAATTAACCTCTATTATCTTAAACACTTCCTTGGCAGTGGAGGTAAACAACAGTAACAGAACATCATACTCATTCAGAGCATGTTAATCCTGTGTGTGGGCATAACTGCAGATCAGAATCAAAGTCATTAAGTTATGATCCACAACCTAATGGGTGTTGACAGTGAACAGTTTTGGTAATAACATCTAATTTTTACATCTAAGTTCTTCTAATTGTTAAGAAAACCTGTAAATGACCCAAACTAACGCTGCATTCGTCCCTGATTCAAGAAGTCTTCACTTTCCTTTGGTTCCTTTAAAACTGCTCACAAACACTGAACATAGTCACAAAGGGTCCAAAACCTAAAAGCTCCTAAAACAGATGTCAACCAGGAGGAAAGTGGAGTTTCAAGGGACTGTGTTTTATTTTTGTTGTTTGTTTTTTCTGTGGTGACTATTTTCTGCAGCAGGATGGTGTGTGTGTGTGTGTGTGTGTGTGTGTGTGTGTGTGTGTGTGTGTGTGTTCATGTGGATGGAGGAACATGTTAGTCAGTGTTTCTGACTGATGCCTTTTATTTTTTGGAAACAATAGAGCTCTGCAGCTCAGAGGAGAACAATATATTAATCACACACACACAGTCTCACTGAAACTCTCTTTGCAGTTTTCTGGTAGTTTTGTAGTTTTAATTGCTGAGCTCCATGTGAACACACACAGAAAACTTAGGAAAGTCTTGTTCAAGAACCACTGAGTACATTGCACATTATTCCAGTCTGTCAGACTCACAGCTGCGTCTCAGCCATGAGGATGAAGAAATACACAATCTATAGCAGAGGGGAAAAATCCAAATGCCATCACAGACAACCACACCTAATATGCATTACATTAGTACTTCACAGACCACTAAATCTGCTGACCAATGTAATTTATGGTAACAGCTGGTGGACGGACGCTGCAACGCTACATCAGAACTCTGTGGTCAGTGAATCTGAGACAGACATTTTTTGTCCGTGTATCAGCTGGGGTCATTAAACTGTTTGGATGAGATCATACGTGTTACGGGACGTGTTTAGGGTCCAGATTAATTGGTTGTTGCTCGCAAATTGATCCCAAAGAGGCAGAGTCATGTGTAGGATGTGTCAGTAGCTGTGTCCCAAGTCAGGGGCTGCATCCTGGAAGTCGCCAAAGACTGAACCAGTCTGGTCCATGGAGGATTTACTCTTTGCATCACCAGCTGTGCCCTTTACTGTAATGTTGCAAATGCGGCTCCTGTCGCCTAGCAACCTTGACAACACATAACTTTTTTTCACAGTAACTTGAGGTTTTCAGATCTGTGGTTTTAACAGTTGTACAGTTACTGTTGAACTGAGCTGAAACACAACACTGACATTTAACAGTGTGATCCTCAGACTCTGTCTGTGCTGTTTGTTTTCAGTATCAAAGAATGTTGGGATATGTTGGGCCATGAAGGATCCACCTGTTGGATCCCTTGTTGCCCAGGACAACAAGGCTGCATTTCTCAGCCTTGACGGGGGAATGGGACAGTCTAGTCACGCCGCTGTGACACAAACGGTCCTAAAATGCAGCCCTTAAAGGATGTGGTCTCTGAATTGGGACGCAACTAGTGTGTGTGTGCTAATGTGTGTGTGTGTGCTTTAGTCATTTCATTTT
Source organism: Trachinotus anak (assembly GCF_046630095.1). Taxonomy (NCBI): domain Eukaryota; kingdom Metazoa; phylum Chordata; class Actinopteri; order Carangiformes; family Carangidae; genus Trachinotus; species Trachinotus anak. Next base: position 26,646,576 of record NW_027273883.1, read on the forward strand.
ACATCTTTCATTTTACATCTCTAACAAGCCCAGAGAGCTCTGTATATTGTTAGTATGCCAGTAAACACCTACCGGCTGACTTCGTTAGACCTCACCTCACAACATGTAGTCAGTGCTAGTCATGTCCTTGCTATGTGTGATGTGTGATGGTTAACATCCTCAAGTTCTCTGGACCATTGTGTGAGGCAGTCTCTGCCAGGGGAGTTTCACAATAATGGAAACTTGGAAACAGATGGGATAGGCTTTCTGCTGTCATCTTGGCTCAGTGAGCTATTAAAAGAATATTTTATTTTGATTCATGTGGTATCTGTTTTGCTTCTTTGGACCCCGGAGACATATAAACAGATACACCATGTTCTGAGTTCCTGGCACTGCAGCAAAAATCATCCATGTAGTCCACTGAAGCTCATTTGCTCCACTGCTGCAAACTCATTCCTCTTTATTCAATCCTGTGTTCTCCATTGTCTTTAGGATTATTACAGAAAATCAGCATCAGTTTCTGATCCTGACAGGTTTGGTTCAGCAGGATAATCTTCACTAATGACACCACTTTATGACGTTTGAAGCCTAAATACAATCAGCAGCAGTAAAAAGCTCATGTTAGGCTATAAACTAACTACACTACAGTCACATGACTTCTCCGTCACCACCACTAAACTTCAACTTGTAGTTATATTTAGCTCTGAGCTCTTCTACAAAACCTTTCCTCTGACAAAGTCAGTAACAGTTTGTAAGAGCGAGTAGAAAAACAACCAGGCTGTAAAGGTGGACTGGTGAGGAGATCGGTTTTCATGTTGGACTGATGACGTTTAATGTCCCCGACAACCTCAGTCGTCTCATTTAGACACTTGTTAGCAACCGGCCTTTTTTAATAGATGGAAAAGATTCAAGAAATCAGAGCAGGGGATTTACTGATGGATTTTATGTCAGAGAATAAAACCTGAAAATGTCTTGAGCTGCTGTTAAACACAGACCTGATTTCAGTCATCAAACAGAAACACAGAGACTTAAGGACAAGGGAACAGGAAGTGATAAAATGCAACTCATTTCTGGGTTTTAGGTCTCATTCCTGGACTACTCTTTAGTGGCATGTTTGGATCATCTTAGTTTATTTCAATTTGCCAATTTGCCAATAGTGTGATAATCTAGAACATCAACAGAAAAGAACTGAACAAATAGCTCAAAGTCTGTTGCACTGTTGCAAATATCCAAAGCGCCTGTCAAACTCCAGCACAGGATTGCTGAGAATGTGCATGTACCTGGATACCTTCGCTTCCATCACGCCCACCTTCCTGAATGTGGAGACGAGAGAAAAAGAGAAGAACAGAAAAAACGCAGGCATGCAAAAGCTGAGGGGGGAACACCGGCCAGGAGTAAATTAAAATATGATTATTTTACATAAATAAAGAAATATTTGTTAAAGTTCGATAACAAAAATACAAAAGGCTCCACAACTGGATGCATATCTTTAAAACAATATTAAAATACACTCTATACTTCAGATGAGCAATATTTTATGATCATCAGTCCATGTGTGTTTTAAAGGTGACATCATGAGAGGATGCTGCTTTGAAGCCGATGGCCAGAGGGATTTCCCAGTAAAGGCAGAGCAGTGTGAATATGTTCGGGTTGATCCGACTGATTAAAGAATGATGAATATTAATTAATGATTATTATATTATAATTAACTGCAAAAGAGCTGGAAGAGCACAGCTGCAGAATTCAGCTTCTTAGGATGTGTTCAACCTCTTCATTTATCACCATAAGCTCAGACATGTGGAGTTAAGATACAACCTAAAGTGTTTTCATTAAGGTCTTCTGTGCAACAGCCTCACTGACTAAGTGATTCCTTAAGTATGAGATCAAGATAAGGAGCAAACCTTAAACACTTCACATTTTAAGGACACCTTAAGGAGAAGACTTAAGGGTGTTTTGTGCAACAGTTTTTAATTTAAGGAAATGTTAAGTTTGATTTTAAGAAAATCTTAACTTAAGGTGTTTTATGCAACTTGGCCCCAGGTTCTTTCATTTTTCTTTGTTTTCAGGCCACGTGCAGTTTTATATTACAGAGCATACAGGAAACATCTCACTACAGACGTGAAACTACCCTTTGCTCTCCTGTTTGTGTGAGAGTTTTGTTTCTGACCACAATCATGGTGCATTGTGGGGTTTTTTAGATTTAATATTTTCTTGGTTTCATAGGGGAACTTCCTGGTTCCGGACTTTATTTCAACACAGCCAACTAACTCCTGTGTAAAGCAGTCAGGTGACACTGAGCCCACAGCGACACAACACAGTGGACACTGAGCAACAACTCACATTAGCTTTAATGATAAAGTCTCCTTTTTATCTAATGTACAGACATGACCGCCACATCTCGTCCTGCACCTCAGCTTCATGAACCAGCCACCAGACAGACAAACACTCACCAGGGAGGAGTGCACCTCTAACGTCAGGTTTCAGGTTAGAAAACTGCAGCACATTAACCAGCGTGTAAATGTAGCTGCTAATGTCACCAGGGTCTCTGATGTTGGTTTGGTTTTTACTCATCTGTACAACAACACACACCCCTCCAGCTGTCAGTCAAACACAGGCACCGACACACTCCTGAGCCAGCTGAGAGGTAAGAATAAAACTATACATTTACAAAAACACTGACATCATTTTAGATTCAGTTAAACTTTAATCAGCTGCCACAGGCCACACTCACTTGTATCAGCTGTATCTGCCCCTGGATGAGATGTGTGAATGGGTGCATGTGGTGGGTATTGTAAAGTGCTTTTTGTGGTTGAAAAACATGAGTGCAGTCCATTTACACATATGATGACCAAATCATTTACATCACTGTCTGAACAGCTCACGATCAGCAAATGGATTTAATGGTAGTTTAACTTTCAAATGAATGCTAACATCACATACTGTATCTACTATCATGAAATCCTGTGGTTGTTTGGTTCACACCAGTGTTGGTCTGATGAACTGTAATAAACAGGCCAGTGCAGCAGAGTTTGTTTTAGGTGCCCTGACCCAGTCCAGACCACAACCAGTTTAGAAACTACCTGGAACTGGTTCACCAGACCCCTACTGGTTCACCAGGTACCAGAGCATCAAGGACAAATTATTTACAATCATCCTCCTGTAGTTTGAGTGACAACTGAAGACACACACACAAGGAGCGTGCAGAGGTGTTAGAGTGTGTGTGTGTGTGTGTGTGTGTGTGTGTGTGTGTGTGTGTGCAAGAAGTGGAAGTGTGGAAACGTGACATGTGTCAGTGATTACTGTGTGGTGTGAAGTGTGTGGCACATGTAAAGTCCCTATTTGCGCTACACAAAGTACACAGTAACCCACACATCTGCTGCCAAAACACACACACACACACACACACACACACACACACACACACACACACACACACACACACTTGTTACACATCACTGAAGCGTCTGAGTCAGAGCTGCCCACTTTCTTTCGGTATCAACACACTTGCATTCCTATAGGCTGTAATCACTTGTCACCATGACGACCTGCTCGTAAGCAGTGACTTTCTGACCCTTGTTTTAGAACCACATCTGTTTGCAGCTAATGCTAAAGAACCAGTCGATCCTTATAAAACATGGACTGAAGTCTGAGCTTCACTACTAACAGAGTGAGGACATTTTGGGAAAGTGAGGACATTTTGGCCGGTCCTCACTTTTTGAGACACCTTCAAATCACATTTTGAGGGTTAAGACTTGGTTTTAGAGTTATGGTTAGAATTAGGTTTAGGTTAAGGTTAGGGTTAGGCACTCAGTTGTGATGGTTAAGGTTAGGGTAAGGGGCTAGGGAATGCATTATGTCAGTGAGTGTCCTCACAAAGATAGAAGTACAAGTATGTGTGTGTGTGTGTGTGTGTGTGTGTGTGTGTGTGTGTGATACGGTTGTGAGGTTAGGTTTCTGTGTAAATTCTTTCAGTCATGTCCACAGCTGTTGTCAACATTCCATACTGGAGTCACACACACACACACATCAGATCAACAAGACCAGGTCAAAACCCAGTAAGTCTGGACCGCCTACAATCAAATCCTGATTTTATAACCACAACGTGGTCTGACAAAATCACCAAACACATCAGTTACAGACTGAGCTGTGTTCAGCTGATTTACTGTCAAATGTAAACTGCTGTTGTGATCCAGACACAAAAGAAAACTTTGGTGCAGTGACCAACAGTGTTAACTAGGTTACAGCTAGCTAAACTAGCTGACTGTGCTTTGCAGCAAGATATCAGCTTAATGCGTCCATGGTAAAAAATAGCAAGAGCAGTTCTACTGAACTTATCAGTGTGATGATGCAGGGTTTGTTGGAAGATTCTTCACAATATTTGCAGTGGTTGATTTTGGCTTTGTTGGTCTGGAAACAGATTCAATATGAATTCAAATACAACTTCTCAGACAACTATGTGATGTGTAATATATGTTTTATTGATAATATCATTTGGAATAATTAGCTTGTTATATCGTATAGATACGACTCATGTTTCACACAGGAAACAGAGTTCTGTGTTTTGTTAAGCCATCCATCCACCCCACCCTCCTCCTCCTCTCCTTCTCTTCACCCTGTGTCCTTTATCTTCATTCTGTTATAACCCTGGCCAGATATTGGCTGTAATTCATGCACGAGGTGATCACAGGCAGCAGATGATGATCAACACACATCACACCGTTGGTGCAGACATGAAGTAAAAAAAAAAAAACAAAACAAAGAAAAGCAAATCATCACATTTGAGCTAGAAGCTGGACAGCAGACCTTCAACTGATTCATAAATGACTTAGCTAACTATTAATATAAATTGTTGGTCGTCTTCTTTTAGGACCCCAGAGCGGATTCAGACGCAGACTCAGATGCAGATGGTGTGATTCAATAAAACTCCTTTTATTGGCTAATGCCACAGAGAGTATGAGTCCTTCAGGGGGATGGGAGTTGGGGGAGAGATGGTTCCAGTGAGGGTGAGGTGGTGTATAGAGGTGGATTTTGGGGGTGAAGCTTCAGCAGGGGTTGCAGGTGGAAATTCAGGCAGAAAGAGACACAGGTGGATCAAACAAGGTTTTTCTTCACTAAAAAAACTTGAGGAGGCCTGGAGTGTTACCACGGAGCGAGCAGAAACAATCTGGTGAAAAGTGGATGAACAGCCGTGGTTTTTGTACTGAGCTTGATGAATGATGAGATGCAAGTGTGCCAGGTAGACAGTGCTGCGCCCCACCCCTGCTGAAGAGCACATACACACACACACACACACACACACACACACACAAACACACAAAGGGGAGGAGGCAGACAGGGAAAAACAAACACAGGAGGCATTGGGGAAAACTTGAGGTCACAGTGTGGCTGTGACAGGTGGAGGTAGGGGTGTTCTAGTGGAGGTGTGCAGGGTCATGTGGAGTGGATCTTTACTCAAACAGCGGCTATGATTAAATTCAAAATGGAAACATTTTACCAGTTTGAACAAATAGTTTTTTTGGTTTTTTTTTATCTTAAAATGGTTAATTCTCTACAGCCTTAGCTGCCGGCTCGTGCTCTCTTTGTTGCATGTTGTTGCATGTTCCCCACCAGCTAGCTCTGATCAGCAGAACAGCACAAGACGCACAAGAACAAACAAAACATTTGTTCTGTTTTTACATAAGAACGCGACTCCACAGGGTCCTTTAAGATTCATTCATCTGATTCATGTGGGAACAATAAATAGAGACGAACAATTCATGCAGGGTGGTCAGTGTTCATGTTAGAAAGATTTATTATGGTGATGCTAATCCACCAAACACATCAGTTAAAACTGTAACACAATCAGCTGTGTCGAACTCTTACTCAAATAATTGTGTGGTCAGTTTTCACTTGACCAGTATTAACTCATGATAAACGTGAATGGTCAGATATAAATAAGGTATATAAACAATGATTTTTAAAGTAAAAAAAATAACAAAACACAAGACTGAAGCATCAAAATGGAGAGCTGGCTAGCAACAGGACAAATTAAAGAATGAATTATTGGATTGTCATCATTAAAATAAGAAGTGCTCTGAGAAGGCATTCTTTGGCCTCCGTATTATTACAAGTTCAGATGTGGGCTGCCAACATTTTTGAGATTTTCCAGTGGGCTGTGAGTTGTTAAAGGTTGGAAACCTCTGTCCTAGATCATGCTTCAATGTTTTGCTGCTTTATTGTCTTTTATTGGTACTGGTTGATAAAAATTCAAGAAGAAAAAGTCAACATGTTACAAACAAGCCATTAAAAAGGTTTCTCACACCAAAATAAGCTCTGATTGATATGAATGTTGAGGTTTAACTTACTGCCAGTGCTAACTTCCAGTACCTCTCTCTTCCACTATGAATCTACATTTCATGTGAAGAACTAAATAAAAAATGAGATCAGAAGAGAACATATATCTGACATCTACAGATAGTTTTTTCTCTGTGTGTCATTGAGTCTTTTTACAGACAAGTCCAAACATGCCTCATGTCAGAGTCTCTGGACTGTGCAGGAAACAGGAGGCTGCTGAAGGAATTTAGCTCAACGCTAACAGACACAGAGAAGTCAACAGGCTCAGCGTCACTTCTCTGTGTTGTTATTCTAACTCAAAGGGATCTGGTAATAAGACTCTACAACTCCACCAGCATTTCCTACACACACACACACACACACACACACACACGTAATTGTGTCACTCTTTAATTTACACATCCCGAGGTGATTAGTACGACACATGGGGTTTCGGAAATGGGCTCGTATAAAAACCCCACTCTCTCTCTCTCTCTCTCTCTCTCTCTATCTCTCTCTCTCTCACACGCACACACACACACACACACACACACATTCTCAGCACTAATTGAGCACAGCAGTTTGCAGCGTGTTGAAAAGCGTCCAGTGTGTGGCCGTCCACCTGTTGTCTTGTGGATTGAGGGGAAGCTAATGTTGTAGCACAGTTTGGCTTTAGGCTGAAATGTTCATTAAACAATCAGAACACACAGAGGAGGAAATGAATAATTACATACAGATCTATGTCTAAATGGGAAAGGGTCAGTGGTTATTTTATGTAAGACAGCACAACAATAACAGCTCATTACCGTCCAACAATGACTCTTATAACTTCCAGCTGACATTCAACGCTTGCTTTTCACCGGCCTCTCTTACCATGTTTTGAGTCTCTGTCCATTGTTCATGTCGTGGCTTTGAGTCCAGAAAGAAACCATTCTCCAGAAGAATGTGGAGGTCATTCATTTCACATTGGCACAGTGGAAACTCAAGACTCTGTCATTGTATCTTCACTCAGCAGTTCTTAAAGGCTTTGGGAAGTACCCTTTACCCCCACCCCTAATTCATCATCCGCTTCAATTCCATTTCCAGCATTCCTGCTCATGAAGTCATAAAAACCAGGGGGTCAGGGGTTTATCCTCGTGGGAGCATTACGCTGCTCTGCAAACCTCACACTCATCTGCATATTTAATGAATATATATCTTGTGTGTGTAGTTGTTGTTTTTTTCTTCTGGAAGATTCAAGAGTAAAAGACCATAAACCGTCCACAATGAAAAGGGTTTATCCTCTGGGGAGCATGAATGTGCTGATAAATGCTGCAGCACTTTACCTATATGATGATATTTCACCTGTAGTGTTTGACAGGTACCATGTATGATTAGATGGGGAAGAAGACTAAGGCCAGAGACACACTGGATGTGTTGCGTGTGTGTGGCGGCTGTGAAGCCCATGTTTTTGATCAGAGCGGACACAGGCAGCTGTGCTGTGTGATCTAGAGATCCAGCAACTTGCCTATTTTTCACACGTGACTCTAGCATCAAAAACAGACACAGAAAAGACCTGATGATGTCATTTTGACAAGCAAATGACACAAAACTGACTCCTCCCACTAAAATCTCTATGTCTAAACTGAATCTGAACATAGACATGAAAAAACATAAGTATATTCTATAAGCATTATAGCAGCTGCATGTGGAGACTGTGGCGTTTTAGTGACATTTTCTGTCAAAAATAACTCAGAAATTTATTAAAATTAAGAGAAATCCAACAATCAAGTATCCAGTAAACTCTATGTAGACAGATAGAGCTGCAGTAGCAGTGATGCAGCAGACACACAGCCGGTGTGAACACACACATGTATTTCTTACACAGCAGATCAGCAACAGCAGCAGCAATGCACACGCCACCTCTTTGGCAAGTTTGTCTACAAAATAAAAATGGAAGAAAGTTAATTTTTTTCTGCAATTCTATAGTTCAAACAATTGTGACCTTTTATTAAAAAAGTTCTGACAGGAAATTCTGAAGGTTCTGTTACTTGCTTCACGGACCTCTGAAATAGCGGACATGAGAAGTGTATGAAAAAATAACACCAGTTCAATAAATCAGTCAAACGTATAACATGTGACTGGGCCACAGAGCCACATGTGAACAGACATAAAGTAAATTTAAGTTGCATTTTTATCAATCAGTTTCTTAAATTAGCCTCTGATCTACATGATATATATTATTGGTCAATTTGCAGTGATCGTGGTCGGTGGTGATGTTATACAACCTTCATCCAGTAAATAGTTGATTCACTGAAACCAAAATGATTTTTTTTGTGTGTAGAAAAATTCCCAGTTTACTTTATCAAATGTCTTTTCTGCACATGGCTGTTGGTGAGTTGGAGTGAGTGGATAATAATAAAAAATAAATAATAAAATAATAAAAAGAGAGACTGTTTTTATTTGTAATGTTGAGGCTTTGCTAATGATTAACTGTAACTATGATCCTTCACTAACCTTGTACAGACAGTAGTTACCGTGAAAACTGTCACTGGACATAAAAAGCGTTTTGCAGAATTGTCTAAAGTTGACATCCTTCTCTGCTGACGGTGTAACAAAGACCACAGCAGCTCATGCTTCAGTGCACAGTCTTAATTGCAATCAGCTAATCTGTCAAAGTGACCGTCACACAGGTTGTATGAGCTCGTCCTGGGATAACGATGTAGCAGAGAAGCATGTGAAAGTCCCTCGGCTGCAGGAGCTGTACGTGTATATGAATATTATCTGACAGACGGAGCCTTAACATCCAGTCACCGGCAGGAAAACACAGAAAACACTGAGGTCAGTGGAACTGTCACACAGCAGGAATGATGCATGATCTGGGAACAGAGGAGGAAGTGGAAACGTGGCATGTGTCAGGTTGAGAGCTATCACACAGACCACCTTATCCCTCCAACACAACACCACTGTCCCGTGGACAAAGGCTGGGGTGGGGGGGGGGGGGGGGCTACTGTGAGAAAGCTGCACAGATCGAAGATCAAGGATGTGACCTCTGACCTCCGACATATCACTTAAAGGAAACTGTGTTACACCAGAAGCTAACAATGCTAACCCCAGTGTATGATATCTGGTGGCTGGTACAGTTCCAGGGACAACACACCCTATCAGACACAGACCCTGACGCACAACATTTGATTCATTTAATTCTCTGGCCCTGCGTGGTGGCAACGTGTGTCTGAGGAGAATGTTTTTCTTAACCCTTTTAAGACCATGGGGATCACCGGTGACACCGCGGCACATGTGTATTTCAAATTACCGTAGCTAGTTTGAATGAGATTTTTGCAATCTCAGAAATGTTCAATCTGCACTTTTTAAGAATTTATAAAAAGAAAGTTGAAGAAAATTCAATTCCGTCTTTGTCCTTTTCTTCTTATAACACACAGTTTTAGGTATTTAATTACATAAGAATGGTAAATACTTGGCAGATTTTGAAAGTTATACTTCTCCTGGAAAAAGGGTGTAAATTATTTACACGTAGGGCATTTTTTGACACAATTATTGACAAAAATAGACAAAAAAGACCAGGCGTTTCAATAAGTATATCTATTATTATGGTGCTAAAAGGGTTAACAGCTGCTATCAACTGCAGGAGAATGTGACAGACAGGAAGAAGAAGAAGAAGAAACGAACAATAGGCAGCATATTTCTAAAAATACAGTTATCTGGTGAAGTTTCCTGAAAATAAAAAGCTCTTTACAGCTTATCTGAACCGTAGCAGATGTCTGAGAAGTGATCCAGGGATGACAGAGTCATTGTTGATGGTATCTATCAGAATTTACAGTGGTGACAGAATTACAGGAACTGATGAGTGAGTGTCAGGATGACTGACAGTAAAAGATAATCCTGGTTAAATAGTCATCATCCCTGTCTGTAATTACAGTCAGGTCCATAAGTATTTGGACAGTGACACATTTTTTAAAACTTCCACCACAGTAGATTTAAATGTGATTTAAGTTCTGTCTGTCAGCTTTAATTCAAGGTGTTTAACACAAACATTACATTAACTGACACTGCACAAAATAACCCAGAATCCAGAGATGTAGGTGCCCAGATATCTCAAGCTATGACACATATATGATGAAATCTGGACTGGACACGCTGCAATCATGGCATAGTGAGATATCATATCAAAAAATCTCAGATATTATCCAAATTCTTGCAAGAACCTAAAGATGATATCTCTGGATCCTTTGGGTTTTGGGGCAGGGGTGCAATGGACTGACAGCAGTTTATGGCAAAGTGTGCCCTGCTTTCTCCTCATGCCAGGACAAATTAAACAGATAAAAGGTCTGGAGTAGATTACAAAGGCTGAATTCACATCTGGTGATACTGCAAGTGAAGGCTGCTGAAAAAAACAAAGCAAACCTGTCAGACAGATCGCAGAAACTTCATTAGTGCCCAAATCAACAGTGTGGGACATTCTTAAGAAGCAGGATGCACTGACAAGCTCACCAGCACCAAAAGACCTGGAAGACCTCGGAGGACGTCTGAAGTGGATGACGGCAGATTTCCGTACAACAACACACCAACTTCTCCTTTAACTGGACAAACTCAGTAAATTCTTCATTTCATAAGGTTTTAATATGAAGTGAAGTTTGGGATACATGGTGCTGACTCAGCACCATGTATCCCAAACTTCAGTTTTTTTCAGGTTCTTACAGAACACTTCCCCTGAAATGCCCAGTTGTTACTCCCTTATCCCATGTAGTCAGATGGAACCTGTATTCCATTAGTAACCTCAGGCTGCAGATAAAGTGTTTCTCATATCTGCTCTGTGTGTGGTTCTTGCATGAGGCCCAGTTTTAACAAATGAAAATAAAAGCCAAGTTTTTATAAACTGCACATGAGCTGTAACCAGGGCTGGAGAACTCAAGTCTGGGCCCTAAACATGAGCAGTCTCTGTGGGGCCCCTTCCTCTCTTCATCCATATATGTCATGTGTCTTTTGATTTGTTGCAGATGCTTATTCATTTAAATTAAGCTAAAATATTTGCTCCGAGCTGTGTTGACTGACGAGAAAGGGGGCGAGGTGATTACCTGTAATAACCTTAAAGTAATAACTTTCTTTTGAAATAAATTCATCAGAAGCTGTTTGGCCTCAGTTGTTTTCTCTCACCTTTTCCTGGACTTTGTTTTCTTGAGGAAAGACATGACTCACTAGTCGCTCAGCTCCATTAGCTGTCCAGACGCGTGGTGGACTAAACTTGATACAAAGTTCAGACTCTAAACTGATCTATCCAGTCAATTTTAATTTACTCATGAAATTTAAGAAAACTGCAAACAAAAACAAACTTTTCATTCCTCTCCCACTGGAGCCCTAAGTCGTCAGTCCTACTTCTCCCCCCACTACGACGTCCCTGTGATAGCATCATTCATAATTCTCAGAATAGATAGTTGTGCTGTTAAATAATTTCTAGTCCATTTTACTGTAATAATACACACTGATTTATGTTAATAATTCAATTTAATAATAGCAATAGTTTAACAGAAAGAGACTGTCGTGTTAAAAAAAAACCCTATGCAAATGTTATATATATGTACATATATTGAATTTTCATATATGAATTATATATACATATATAATACAAACATATATGTAAAAATTGTATATGAAACCGATGAGAAATTGGAACAATTTCATATATTGATGCATATATACATATATGTATGTTTACTTTTTATGACATACATTACATAAACATCCCAAAGCCTTATGTTGATAATATATATTGACATGTTTAAATTTGAGAAATGAGAAATTAATAAGAAAAACATATGTAAGCATATAGAAATTTTATATGTATGTTTTAATGAACTTGAACAAATAAATGAAATATACATGGTCCCAACATTTTATACCATATCATGGTCATATATCATATATCATTCATAATGTCGATATTTTATAGAGAATTTTAATATATGTTCACATACAAATTTTACTATGGGTGATAATAATATATCCCCTTATAGTTAACATGCAGTATATGGCAACATCAGTGTGGATATAGGGGCATATATGTCACAATTGCCTTTCTGTATAGGCGAGTCCATAGGTCGTCTGTCAGCACGTTATTATGACTCATAGTTAGGTTTTGTTGCTAGGCGACATCTAGTGGTCGCTGTAATTTTGACAGGAGCAAAGTGAAAAGTGCGGTGACGTAGTTTATAGAGCGACAAAGTCCATGTCAGGAGGAGGTTGTGGTGGATGGATGAATATGACACAGGAGAGCGGTGTTTGATTCCCATGTGACAGTAGTAGTTTAGGTTGTTTCTATTATCCATGACCATTCGTTGTTATTATTGTAACCATGACAACAAAGATCCTCTAATGTTGAGGAAGTACTTATTTATACCTTTAATATAGTAACCATGGCAACAAAGGTAGGTATGCCACTCTTGGTACAGTCCATGTGTTTATATTGTAACCATAACAACCAAGGTCCCGGACACCTGCTGGTGTGGGGGCACTATTTCAGGAGACATTGGTATGGGTCGTACCAGAGGGTTGATGGTTGTTACAACTTTGGCATCACTTTTGTATCTTAGGTCATCAGTCATAATAATGCTGTACCCACTGAAGGAACATTCAGGGAAATATTCTTATTTGCCTTCTTGCTGAGAGTTGGGTGAGAAGTTTGACACCACTCTCATGTCTTTATAGTAAATGTGATGCGACGGCAAAGAGCTACACTTGCAACCTCACAGGGACAACAACACTGTTATTTTTCTGTTTCCAGTGTTTAGGCTAAGCTAAGCTAACCTTCTCTTGGCTCTAGCATCGTATTTAGAGGTCAGACATGAGAGTGCTGTTTGTGTATGATTGTGTTTCCTTCGATGTCGAACTGACACAAGTCACAGAACATGGTGACATTGATAAAAATAGGTCAGACAGGACAAGGAGCACAGTAGTCAGACAGTCCTCAAAATGCTGCTAACGATCCCTCATTCAAGAGGAAACTATGAGTGTGTACCAGCACAGCAAGTGATATCGAAGTGGAACCAGGAAGTCAGCCTGTAGACTTGTTTACAACAGACAGTCTGGGTAATAATTTTAATGTCTGCCTTAGTTTTCTCCTCTAAATGAGTTTGGCTGGTCTGTTAACTTGTTTACAACCTGTCTGATTGTGTAACTTGTGTTTCCTCCCACTCCTTCCTATTTTTAACTCATAGCCACATTCCAAGATCTCAGCTATTATTTTGCTGAGCACAGTGTTTTAATAACCCACAGACCTGATGCCCAGGCAGCAACTGACAGTAGTTTTCCTTTAATGTAAAGCTCCATATTTAAACTTCTCCAGTGTTTTATCTGAAGTGTTGAATCATCAGAAGATATATTTGTGGTTTTAAGAACCAAAAACCATCTCAGTGTAGTTTTACACCTCCTCTCTCAGGCTTCTCTGAAGCTCTAGTAACAACAGGTCAGTCAGCCAATCAGAACAGAGGTTTGAGCCTCTCTTCTGATTGGCTGACTGTTTTCTGAGTGATCCAATATAAATATAGCAGATTTCAGGTAAACACTCAGAGAAACCAAATCCTGCAAGGTTGGATGGTGGGTCCAGGTGGGCGGGGCTTGGGTCGTGGCTGAGAGCAGTGACTGCTTTGTTGTGACATCACAAAGTTCCAGAAGTCCTGACGGCTGGTTTTAAGGCTCAGTTTCTGAATACAGGCTGTGTGCATTTCTCTGTGGACTGAGGCTTTGATACTTTCACTGTATTAATATAGAACCTGGACCTGCTTTATGATCACAAACACATGGACATCTACCTTTAGACTGTGTGGAGCTTTACCAGCCACAGATCATTTAAATAGTGTCACAGTGTGAGTATCAAGGCCCTGGTATGGGACCTGTCACCTCAGACCTGTCAGTGTCATAACAGAGCCTCATCCCTGAAACACGATACTGCAAATCCTGTACTTCTCCCATAACTACCAACCTCTCTAATCCTGTAACCTGACCTTTCAGTAACAGATCAGCACCCTGAGTGCGTCATAAACACTTTACAGGATGACAAGGAAGTCTGGATGGAAGGAAGACTGATGTGCAGCACTGAGATCTGGATTTGAGCCTGAGGCGCTCAGACAATCATTTTTAACCCCAAACTTCTACACACCAGCTTTTATTTGTTTGTATTTTCCTCATTTCTCCTCAGCCCTGTGAGTCAGTGCTGTCATCCCACAGTCGTCACTCCCGTTCACTACAGATATTAGTCCCAAATGATTAATAACAGCCTGTATCAGGCAGCTCCTGTCTCTCCAACATATGCAGGAGGCCAGGATTAATCTGAGTATGGGAGCAAATAACAGCTGATAAGAGTGGGTGGAGGAGCATGTGGAGTGTGTGTGTGTGTGTGTGTGTGTGTGTGTGTGTGTGTGTGTGTGTGTACAGGGTTATGTGTGTGTGTGTCAGTGTAGAAGGCGAGCATTTGTTCTTGCAGGAATCACGCGGCCCACGCAAGAATGGAATGTGCCTCTATGTACTGCACATAAGATCATACACACCCACACAGACACACACACACTCTAACACTTTGCGCATTAATAAAACAAAAAGCAATTTACTGGTCATGGTTGCAAATGTGTCATCAGTAAAACACATTAGATGAACATCAAAGAAGAAACAGTGACACAAATGAATCATGTTTGACAGTAAGACGAAAACCTCTAATGTGAATACAATTATCCTTATCTGTGTTTTTTTTTTAAACCATTCACAACAACGCGCTGCCCCGTCAGCGAAGAGAAAAGCGTCTCGACATCATCTCTTTTCAGCTCTTCCTGCATTTCCTCTTCTACTTCATCACTTATCTGGGTTTTCCTGGCACGGACGCAGGAAAGACGGACGTCAGCAACAGCGCGAGGCATTGTTGGGAAAGGCTGCAGGGAGGGCAGGGCCTTTTGGAAAGAGACGGATTAGAAGATTCAGTGCCAAGCACCACATCACTCATAACAAATATGGGGCGAGAGTTTAGAGCTTGGATGCAGAGTGAAGGGATATTATCATTAAGTTTAATGGGGTAAATTTACTGAGGAACTGCACGCTTGTCAAAACAGTTTGCCCTCACTTCAGGGAAGAGGAAGGAAGGGGAGAGAAGGAAAGAAAAGCTGAAGCAGAGGTCAGATTGAAATGATGTCAACTGCATAGTGGAATCTTCTTGTAGTAGTAAACGCTGTGGATGGTTCAGCAGCTCCATAGACTGCCTGTAAAAGCATTTTAAAGTTTTCAAATGTGTCTTGGTTAGTGTTTGCTCAGGCTCTGAACAGGACGAAACCTCTGGGTAGAGGGAGAGAGGGAGCGGGAGGAGGGAGAATAATAACTGCAGCAGCAGGATCCAGTAGGTGGTCTATAGTCACAGATCCCCCACCCCCTGAGGAATTTGTTCTGGTATAAAACAGTAAACACAGTGAGAAGGAAAAATATAAACAATGGTGAGAACAAGCAAGTACTGCAGGTCAGCATCACTAACATACAAATAGAAGAATTTAACAATAAAATAAAATATTTACAATAAAGATGTGAAAAGATATTATATAAAATATAAATATATACAATATGAATATGTACACTGCAAACTGAAGGAGGAGGATTTTAAATTTGATTCTGGATTATCGACGGGGCCAGACAGAGAGGCTAACACAGGAGAATAACACAATAATCCAACCTCAAAGTAACAATATCATTGACGTTTTTTCTTTAAACAGGATTAGTATTAATTTTGTTAAAAACTATGATGAAGAATATTTGTTGACGACTATGATAAAATAAATGTATGTTCACAAATAAAAACTAAATGATGATGTCAACGACGGACGTGGACGTGTTTTAATTCAACAACCTGAGCTGTGGGAGCACACACTAACTCAGGATATCTCATGGTCAGAAGATGATTTAGCCGATTGACCTGTTGCACCACTGACAAACATTTCGTCAAGTCACGTGTCTGTCAGTAATGTTACCTGACGTTACCTGTTCTCTGAAGAAACAGATTTATTCATCTACAATCCACTGAGACAATGAGCAGCAACAAAACAGCTGAGACACACTCCAACATGCAGGCGGCACCAACCTGTATAAGCAGGCAAACTAATGGTGGATATGGAGTTCACATTAACTTCACTTTCAGTCAGCTGTCTTCAGTGTTGCTGTCAGGAGGAGTAACTTAGTAAATTAATGTTGGTCTAGATGGTTGATAATCAAAGATCACAGTGTTGATGTCATCCAACGATATCATGTCTCCTCTCAAACCAAACTCAGTGTTTCAGTGAAGGAGAGAGTGGACAGGTGGCTGCAGAAATGCCACGCTAACAGGAACACCTGTACCAGGTTAGATTAGACAGAGAGAGGGGGAATGGAGCTCTGCTGGGTCGGCTCACACCAGCTACTGGGGGCTGGCTGACTAACTACAGGGTTTCCACTTCACTGAGCCCCACCTCCATTACAGCAAAGAAACTACATTTATTACATGTACCATTGTACAAAATACACACACTTAACATACATAAAACACACTGAGCAGAGAGAGCAGGAGAGGGGGAAACCATCGGTAACTGCTAAGCTAAAGTAACTAGCGGATGTGAATAGCATGTAGCTTAGCAAGAAAGTTGCTAAAAGAGGGAGAGAGCTGTAAAACTGGGCAGTGTACTCATCTTTGTAGCCTTTACAAACTAGTTACAGTTAACTGTACATTAGAACATTGGAATACACTATAAAGCTTAGGTATAATAACAGGTATAATAATTGTTTCTGATTAAAGTTACGCACATACGTCACACAAACACAGAACAGAGACACAATCGGGAAACTTCAATGTGAGGGAGACTCTCTGCTCGACAACCACCCACCGCTCTCCTGCTCCTGAATTTGACTTTTGACACTTGGGAGGCGGGGACAACGGCTGATGTCTCTGCTCATTTGATTGGTCACTTTTAACACCAGACGCTGCACTGGCTGCTGGATGGTACATTATATTGGACCTGGTTAAGACTGGCCCAAGTAAACTGAGTAAACTGGAGAGCTGCGGTTTGTCTGGATAAAAAGTACCATAACATTTACATTTCAGATTTTAAGGGGTTTAAAAAGTCCAAGATGCCTCCTGAACTTCCACCAAGTTCTTCCATAATTAACCATAAACACGTGAAAGTGCTGTGTTACAGGACCATGTACTGTGAGAAAACAAATATAACATGTTGTCAGTGAACTATTTCCAGATCCAGTCAGTATCAGAGACACGCTGGATGTGTGGTGTGTGTGTCACGGCTGCTGTTGCTGATCTGCTGTGGAAAAACACGCGTGTCCACACCGGCTGCATGTCTGCTGCGTCCCTGCTGCTGCAGCTCTGTCTGTCTACATGTTCGATTTCTCTTCATGTTCACTTCATTTCTGATTTATCTTTGACAGAAAATGTCTCTAAAACTCCTCTGTCTCCACATGCAGCTGCTACAATGGTTAATAAAGATATTTATATTTCTTAATGTTTATGATGTTCAGATTCAGTCTAGACAGAGAGACTACAGTGGAAGGAGTCAGTTTTGTGTCATATTACTGGTATGATGTCAAAATGACATCATCAGGCCATAACATTTTCTCTGCGTGAAAAATATGTGAGACACTGAACTTCTAGCTCATGCAATGCAGCTGCGACATGCGTCTCACGTAGGCAGCGTGTTCTTCCTGATCTGTTAACACGGGCGGCAAAATGAAAACCAAGATGTTATCCAGTGTGTCTCCAGCCTCAACAACACCCACTGCCACAGCTATTATTATCATTATTATTATTATTATTGTTGTTGTTGGTCTCTTGGTGCAGTCTTTGAAATGTGCAGATATTTTTCCTGGCAGTCAGTGATGTTGACAGTATAATGACAATGAGTTATCTGTTATCTGTGCTCCATGTGTGAAATGTTTACAGTTATTATTCTAACAATGATCAGAGTTATGATTGTGGTCATTATTTTCGCTTGCATGGTGCAAACTCCGGGATTTTTCATCCTGTTGGAATGTGTCTGATCTTCAGGATATAATCAGTACAATGTTAATCAATACTGACACTGATCATGAGATTAACATCATGTGTTCTTGAGATAGTGTTGGTGCACTCCCCTGTGTGCGCTGTGCTACCTCCTCCTCCTCCTCCCTGGCTGCAGGCTGTGACAGTGTGTGTCTGTGGTGTACCTCAGACATCAGATGTCACGGCTCAACTTTGCCTTTAGAGGTTTGACCTTTCACCTCTGCTGTTCCGAGTCCCTAGACTGTGAGTCCTGATGGGAGGAAAACACAAGACTGATGATGGTCTGCTTTCAGACTTGATTCATGGAGAACAGAGGATGTAATATAGTTTACACACACATGAAAGCGCCTGCACACACTGTTGCAGACTTTAAAGTGTGTGACAAACCTGGCCGAGGCTCCACTTACAGTCCCAGCTGCCTGGTTCCATACGGGGAGAGGAGGCCTGACAGCTGACGGAAGCTATGGAGAATCAAACAGGCGGGTGTGGAGCTGTGAGCACTGCTGTGTGTAGTAAACTTACCGCCATGGTGCAGATAAGTCCCTGTGTTGTCAGACTCAGCTGCAGAGTGTGTGAATGTGTGAATTGTGTAGGCTGCATCTGATAATGTCTCTGTCATTAGTAACCATGGGACCATAAACAAGAGCTAATGATAATGATCAGGTGTCTTTCACATAGACAGACACAGGTGTTACTAATTGAACAACAGCTCCAGTTACGGCAGTGATTCAACAAGTTCAATAACACTACTACTGAAGCAGCTGAATGGCATCCAGCCACCATTCATTGTTTTTATACAGTGTGATGCAACGTGGTGGGGGCCAAGTGTCTGAGAGCACTTTCCCGTTCAAGTCAGAGGGAGGTTCTGGTCAAAGTTTAGTCAGACACAAAATACTTCTGTTAGATAAAGATTGTAGTTTGGGTTAAAGCTCCATGTTTTTCTCTTCTTCTGTGTTTTATCTGAAGTGTTGATCTCCATCAGAAGATATATTTGTGATTTTAAGAACCAAAAACCATCTCAGTGTAGTTTTACATCTCCTCTCTCAGGCTTCTCTCTGGAGCTCCGGTAACAACAGGTCAGTGTTAACGTAAATGTTTCAACGCTGACTGTTACACATGGACATCTACCTTTAGACTGGATGGACCTTTAAACTAAGTACTTACTTAAGATCAGAGAACCTTTGTCATCATGGTAACAACAATACAACCAATAGGAGCATACCAACAGAGTGGATTTATAGAGCAACAGCATTTCCATTGACTTTATAAGGTTTTTTTTTCAGCAGTGATGGACAGTGGAAACACCTTGAGGGAATTTCTTCAAATTTTGCACAAATGTTCACTTGTACACAAGGTCAAAGGTCAAAGGTCATGGCGACCTCACAAAAAACTGTTAGCCATTACACACAGCACCTATGACCAAATTTCATACAAATGGTTAATATTTGATCTGAGTCTGGATGAACAGGGATGTGATCTAAAACTAGTCTGAGTGACGGAAGGATACAACCGTGAGGAAGTG
Source organism: Trachinotus anak (assembly GCF_046630095.1). NCBI lineage: Eukaryota > Metazoa > Chordata > Actinopteri > Carangiformes > Carangidae > Trachinotus > Trachinotus anak. The sequence continues at coordinate 26,666,435 of NW_027273883.1, forward strand.
ATTCTAGTTGTAAAGTAAGAAGTTGAAATCTATTACATTTTTGATTTAGGAATAACTGTCACAGGATGATAACACCATTATGTTTACAGCATTTGAGCTCCTCACCATTCAGCATCCACACTAATACCGTTAAAAATCAACAGTATCAGTGTTTTTAAATTATTAACAGGGTATTGTTCAGATCTAAATTAGCATCAGAAATGTGTCTGCAGCATAAAAGTCAGCTAACATTGGTGCAGTGGAAACTTTTCAGTCATTGCTGTATATCACAGAATAATTAGAGCCTGTGTTTTATCTGGAGTCCATGTGCAGCATAATGTGATGGTGAGTGTTGAGCAGTGAGTCAGACAGTTACTCATCTAGTCTGGCATCACCAGACCAGTCAGCACAGAGGATGGTCTGAGTTCAATTTCAGCTTCCAAGGAACGTTACCTACGGTCGCAGACCAACCAATCAGAGCGACAAAACATGTGATGTAGCGTTTGTTCAATAACATCAGATTCAACAGACGTCTTCACATCAGTGTCAGCCATCTTGGTTGTTAACGTAAATGCTTCAACACTGCTCCTCTGTCAGTCATCGCATCAAATCTGCTCCATTTTAGGTCAATGGTTGTGATTGGCCAGAGCAGTTTCTGTGTGAATGAGAGGGGGGGCACACAGGGCACCAGCCTGTTACTCACCCAGAGAGGATGTGAGACCTTTGGGCCTCAGCAGAGACTGAAGCTGTGACACGTAACTGCTCCAGAGAGGCCGAGCTCCACATGTGCTCTGCAGCAGCATCAACAAAGACGTGTTTCTCATCTGTTTCTTATGAGTGAACTGTTTGAACGCTTGTGAACATCATGGTGGAGCATTGTGTTGTGTATTAGAACAGTCTGTATTTGTGTTTGTGTGTGTGTGCTGCTGGCAGATGGAGCTTGGTAGAGACAGTGAACTGTGTCTTTTGCTGACTTCCAGTAAAACCTCAGGGTTTGTGTTTCCTGTGTGAGCTGAAAACTCTTCCAAGGAAACTAATATTTAAAAATAGAGCCATCATACCTCTGTGTTCTTTTTCCATCCCTGATTATTCCTGTGTAGCTCCGCTGTCATCCAGAACCTATTCAAACACATCAATGAAACATGATGTTGCACCATGTGAAATGTTCTTTCATTGCCATGAACACACACACCAGTTTATTTTGACTTAATTCTGACTCAGTGTGTTCATCCACAGATGAAAATAGTCCAAAAGATGCTGCTTGAGCAACATTTGCTAAGAACCACAGTGTTAAATCTATTACTCATTTGACAGGAAGTTAAAAATTATGAACAGATGGAATTGATAATTTCACTCTTTTCCTGCAGCCGAGTATCTCTGAGTTATGTTCATGTAAGGGACAGCTGTGGGGGTGGGTGGGGGGCGTTTTTACGCAGGAGACTGGAGTTTGTCTCTATCACTTTGTGTCCATTAATGTTATTTTTTAAGCACAAGTTTTCTTTATCTTCCCCAGACAGGGTTAGTTCCCATGACAATTGGACATTTCAGTGGATTTATTGAAATATAGAGTAACTTCAGCTTCATCCTCTGATGTAAGTTTTATTTGTTAGAGCGTGGTTGGAACTTGGTGTTTTCAAGAAACACAAAAGAAGGAAGGTCCAAAGGAAGCTCAGTGTGTCAGATATGGAAGAGAACACAGCAAGCAACACAAAAAAATATATAATGAAGGGAAAAAAATACAACAAAAAAAGAAAATGTTGGAAACTCCCTCTGAAGTGAAATGTATCTGCCCAAGTTCTTGTGGCTGACGCAGCTTTTGAAAAGTGCTCTATAAATAAAGATTATTATTATTATTATTGTTATTATTATTATTATTAATTATTTTTTATGATCTGTTACAATCTCTGTGGTATAATCACCACAATCATTACATTTACAATTCAACAAGTATGAGCTACATTATATAAAAAGAGGTATAACAATTAAATTCTACAAAACTGAGGGCAGCGTGAGAACCCTCTGCCCCCCACTCCCCACCCCACCCCCACCCCCCACCATCCCAGGGGCTTTTTTCTGGCTGCAGAGGCAGAACTGCGGAGGTTAGGAAATAGATTAAGAGCGGCAGCAGGGAAATCTCAGGGCGGCACCTCGCACAGATCATGTTCTGCTGACTGATCAGACCCTGCTCCTCTGCAGCTCCACCAGTCTGTGCAGCATGCAACAGCCACATCCAGCTTCCACATCTGTACAGTGTGTCTCTGAATGACCTCTCTGCTGTGTCTTTTCTTCTTCTTCGCCTGTCTTAAACTGGTCTTCATCTTTCTTCCCTCAGTTCTTCGCTGAAGGGATCTGGATTTCTGTCTCTCCCTCTCCAGTTGTACTTTTTCTTAGATCAAAACATCTCTTGATTCTCACTTACCACCATGACAGATGAGTGTTTGAGCAGATGTCTCTGTGTGTGTGTGTGTGTGTGAGCTCCTGTCCTGCCAGCTTGAGAAATGAGAGGAAACACTTTACAAGTCATGTGGTTGGACTGTTATAACCTAACTCAGCCTCTACAACTGAAGGACCTCAGGAAAACACAAATCACCTCCAAACATGATCCATCGTTCATCCACAATGTGCGGCAGTGGACGACCCAGCCATACGGTGCACAGTGTGTAGTGATACAGTGGTCAGAAAGGAGAAAGGGCTGCTTGACAGCGAGATGAAGAAATTCAGGATAAAGTGATATAGACTTTTTTCCTTGATCATTTTTTTAAGTGGCTAAAACACATTTTTGCTTTTCTGCAAAATAAATGTCACTTTGCAGGAGACTGTTACTAACAACAGAAACAGTCACACTCAGTTTCATTATTCTGTTTTACACGGCTACAATATTAACATTTCCAGTGGACATATTACAGTAAACTGACGTCTTGTATTGTTCTCATGTGGACAAGGGTTTTGTTGTATTGCCAACACACTGACCTCATCAGCTCTGATCAGTCCACACAACCTGCTGCACGTGTCAAAGCCGAGTTCATGTGTCCACATTCATCAGGCCATAAGACCTGACACCACACCCACCAAGTCCACCTGATACATGAGATTACAAAAGACGATCAGTGTTAACTAGCTCATCTAGACACAACAGCCCCCAATAGAAAAAGAGAGAGAGAGAGAGAGAGAGAGAGAGCAGAGAATAAACCAGATTTCTACTTTGTTCATTTAGCAACACAAAAAAATAAAGAAAATGTTTTTCACCCAACCATGTACTGTACACATTTTATTATTACTATCATTGGGATTAATTACCTTGATTCACAATAATAATCTTTGTGTGTATTTATTAATTATTATTCATTTAATGTATATTAATTTTCTAGTGAATGTTATCATTATCAATCTAATATAAAACTGAATATTACATGAAACTGCTCAAACAGTTGATGAAATACAGGAACAAGCAGCAGAAGTTAAAAGAAAAACAGCTGTAGCTGAAACTCATGAGTTCAGTATAGAGGAGGAGTGGTGAATAATACACAGTTAAAGATGATGCGTGAAATAATCAGCTGACAGCTACTGGGAGGAGGAAGTGCAGGTTTATCTTATGTATATATCTGAAAACAAGGGCTGAGCTCTGAAGACTGGAAAAGTTGAATTAAGACAAACATATAAATACAGACTTTAAAGTTTGAGCTTGATCAGGCTCATGTGACCATATGTCATGATCACATGTTCATATCACAAATAAGAAGCTGATGAATCATGTTTGTAGATCACAAGATGATGTACGTGGGTTGAAACTTATTTTAAGGATGTATTTTTAACATCTGCTCAGACAACAGATAAAAATGAGCCTGTGCATTTCTGTCCTGTTGATCCCTGACAGAGTGAAGCCTGATAAACCTCAGGTCCAGCTGATTCAGACGCTTGTTTTCTCACATACAGCTCCTCTGAGTAACGTCCAGATAAGTTCACAGGACGTGTGAAAATATTATTATTGAGCCTAACTGGAGACCCACACAGTCAGCTGCAGCAGGTACTTTGCCAGAAACAAGGAAAAGATTTAGCAGATTTATATGCAAGGATGTGCAGTGTGAGTACATGTTAGTCAAAATACAGCCAAACTTGGTTTTTGGAAAAAGTGACATTAGTCTATCTGAAGTCACCAGGTCACCATCAAACAACAGCACAGAAAATAATGGACTAAGATACCACGGAACCACTTTACAATAAGACTACACTTATAAGGGATTTATAAATTCAATTAAATTCAATTCAATTTTATTTGTATAGCGCCAAATCATAATATACATTATCTCGAGGCACTTTACAGGGTAAGGTCAAGACCTTACTTTGTTACAGAGAAAAACCCAACAGTAGAGGAGTGGGGGAGTGGGGGGTAGACAGAGAGACCAGGAACAGCTGTATATACTATACGTAATAGTGTTATCAATAATAATAACAGATAACAGGGGTAATAATAGTAATGAGTAATGGTTGATCTGGATCCTGCTGCTCCAGAAACACACAGAGAGAGAGAGAGAGAGAGAGAGAGAGAGAGAGAGAGAGAGAGAGAGAGAGAGAGAGCCCAATGCACCATGGGAATCCCCCAGCAGTCTAGCTCTATAGCAGCATAACTAAGGGATGGGTCAGGACATACCTGAGCCAGCCCTAACTATAAGCTTTACTAAACAGGAGCCTGATCTTAAAGGTAGAGAGGGGGTCTGCCTCCCGAACCCACACTGGGAGCTGGTTCCACAGGAGAGGAGCCTGATAGCTGAAGGCTCTGCCCCCCATTCTACTCTTACAAACTCTGGGAACCACAAGTAGACCTGCATTTAGAGAGCGAAGTGTCCTATTGGGAAAATAGGGAACAATAAGCTCTCCAAGATATGATGGTGCCTGACCATTAATGGCTTTGTAGGTGAGGAGGAGGATTTTAAATTCTATCCTGGATTTTACAGGGAGCCAATGCAGAGAAGCTAACACAGGAGAGATGTGATCTCGTTTCCTAGTTCCTGTCAGTACTCGTGCTGCAGCATTTTGGATCAGCTGGAGGCTTTTTACTGAGTTACTGGAACATCCTGACAATAAAAAGTTACAGTAGTTCAGTCTAGAGGGAACATGAACTAGCTTTTCAGCTTCCTTTAGAGACAGGATGGGTCTGATTCTCAGAATAATGGTCAGGTGGAAGAAGGCTGTCCTAGAGACTTGCTTTATATATGATGTAAAGGACAAGTCCTGGTCAAAAATGGCACTGGAGGCCAAGGTGATGTCATCCAGAGTCAGTATATTATTGAGATGTTTCAAGCCAAGTACAATAACTTCAGTTTTGTCTGAATGTAAGAGTAAAAAATTGCTGCTCATCCAGGTTTTTATGTCCTTAAGACTCACCTGGAGTTTGACACCTGGTTGGTCTCACCTGGCTTCATGGATAAGTACAGCTGGGTGTCATCTGCGTAATAATGGAAATTTATCTGGTGCCTCCTAATAATGTTTCCTAGAGGAAGCATATGTAGAGTGAAGAGTATTGGTCCTCGCACAGAACCTTGTGGAACTCCATGGCTGACTGTAGTGTTGATAGAAGAGTCATTATTAACATGAACAAACTGGAGTCTATCTGACAGATATGACTTAAACCAGCTTAGTGCGGTTCCTTTGATGTCAACCATATGCTCTCGTCTCTGTAATAGAATCTTATGATCGATGGTGTCAAATGCAGCACTAAGATCTAGCAGGACAAGTATAGAGACAACTCTAAATTCTAACTCTAAAACCTGACTGAAAATCTTCAAACAAACCATTCCTGTGCAAATAATCACATAACTGGTTTGCAACGACCTTCTCAAGGATTTTGGAAATAAAGGGGAGGTTGGATAAAGGTCTGTAATTGGCTAAAACATCTGGATCAAGAGTAGGCTTTTTAATTAGAGGTTTAATTACTGTGGCTTTAAAAGCCTGTGGTACATAACCAGTTGATAAAGATAAGTTCATCAGACCTGATGTTTGAGGTGTTGATCAAAGGAAAAACCTCTTTGAACAGCCTTGTTGGAACGGGGCCTAGGAGACAAGTTCTCAGAGAGATCTACAGGGGAGAAGCTCTAAATATAAACCAGTCACTGAACTGGACAGAACATCTGAGTCCCATCATCCATCAACCCATCACCATTTATTAATGAGTTACTATATTTATGTAGAAGGGAGCCTTATAGTAACTAATTAATAAATGATGATGCATTTTACATTTTCCAGTAAGGCTCCCTTTCACCAGTTATAAATGGTAGTAACTCATTCATGAATAGTTGTCTGTGTCTGTGCCAAACTTGAAGATGTTACTGAGACATTGTGTCCATGAGAATATTAAATACAAAAACACAAACAAATATGTCTGTGGCTTTGGCTGTCGTTGGAATAAAATCAACTTTTTTTTTTGATATTATGAAAAACATTGCATATGATGGGAAATATAGCAGTATTGGATATTATCAATATTGGCCAAGGCCTAGCCCCTGGTTGTGTCTGTTGCAGTGAAAAGGTCAATGCAGTGAATCTTCCTACAGGTAAAACAGTCACAGACAGATATAATCACTGACTACTACTTCTTCATATGGAGCTGTGATGCAGAGATGATCATTTTCACAGTTATAGCAATAAAAAAAATTTTTTTTTTTAAATGGGCAAACGGTGAAAATCTAAGAGTGAAAGTGGTGATGTGTTTTTCTGTCGGCATTTTGCCCAGAGTTTCTCACGAAAAGGAAGAGAGGGATGGAGGAGGGACAGTTAGAGTGGAAGCAGAGAGGAAGCACTTGAAATGATTCAACATGGGAAACTGACAGAGGTTTGTGGTTGGAAAACACTGAATGAACTCTGCATAGGACAAAAGAAACATGAAAACCCAGACAGAAGAGACAGGAGGGAAGTAAATATCATTTCATCTGCTGTATGATTGTAATTCTGTTCTCTCACTCCAGTCCTGCCAGATTGGTGCGGAAGGGCCCTCCCAACAGGAAGAGAGAATTTATTTCCCTTGCTGCCCGGTGCTGGTGGTGCTGACTGTGGGTAGTATTTGTTTTGGGTGGGTCATCTCCTCCTAATGAAACCCAGCGGGCTGGAACATCCACGGAGAGGCAGGGATGTTGTCAGCAGCACCGGTTTGGGAGGATTTCTTAAAAATCCCGCTGAAGGAAATGGGCGACAAGTGATCAGTGCACACTCAGACTTAAACACAGAGCTCACAGTCAGCTGTCAGGCTGCACACGTCTCCTTCACTTGTCCTTATATCCCCCACCTGGCTGTGAGTGTAATGATGCATGTAATGATGTGCAAGCAAAGACCTGATTGGTATAAAAACAGGAAATAATTCTTTCAGTTTAGCGTCTTTGTTCCAACATTGTGCTTTGTTGTGTGTTTGTGTGCATGTCAGTGCATCCAAACCTCACACCAGGAACACACCGCATTGCTGAACTGCTGCAGCTCGCTCACATGTGTGTGTGTGTTCCCATCGGCTGTGTGTCTGTGGTGTCACAGCTACTGCAGCTCTGTCTCTCTACATAGAGTTTGCTTATCACATGTTGGTTTTCTTTTCATTATAAGTTAATTTCTCGACAGAGAATGTCTCTAAATGTCACTATATCCAGAGGTGGATTTAGATATGGGCGACATGGGCAGGGCGGCATCTTGTCAGGGCGGCAATTGGCAGCATTTGTTTGTTGGATGAAGGATTTGTCAAAAAATGACAAGGAGATGTTGGTTTTGGGGTTGTACTATGTTTTTTTTCTCAGTTTTCAGTTTGCAGTGTTTGTGTGGGATTGTGTTTTGTGTGTGTGTGTTAAGTTTACTAGATTGAGGTGATGTCTCCTGATGCTGGAGACACACTGGATGTGTGGTGTGTGCGTTGCTGCTGCTGTTGCTGATCTGCTGCAGAAAAACGTGTGTTCACACCAGTTGTGTGTCTGCTGGCATCACTGCAATTGCAGCTCCATCTGTTTACATACAGTTTGCAGGACACTTGAATGTTGGATTTTCTTTTCATTTTTATTTTTGACAGGAAATGTCTGTAAAACTCCACTGTCTCCACATGCATCTGCTAAAATTGTTAAAAGAAGATATTTATATTTTTTTCATGTTCAGATTCAGCCTAGACATAGAGATTGTGGTGGAAGGAGTCAGTTTTGTGTCATATTCCTAGTGTGATGTCAGAATGACATCAACAGGTCTTTTCTCTGTTTTTGCTTCAAGAAAAATAGGTGAGACATGCAGGCAGAGTGTCCACAGCCACCACACACACGACACATCCAGTGTGTCTCCGGCCTGAGTCTCTGAGGGACCTCCTCTCCTTGAGCGCAGCACACCGGCAACGAGTTGGCAATCATCTTTCCACGCAGCGTTTGGCTAATGGACAGACACCCAGAGCAGTCAAGAAAAGAAGCACAGCAGGAGACAACAGGGGTGAAATTGGAACTGGACGTGAGAAGCTTGTTGGCTCTCTGTGGACTTCTTTTTTATGCCCGCTGTGGTGTCAGTGCTTCACCTTTAACTCCCCCCTCCAGAGGTAAAAGATCCAGAACCAGCCTGTTGAACCAGTAACCTGTGCTAGGGCGTTAAACGTCTCCAGTTGGCTGCAGCAACGCAGTCCACATCAACAACCTTACAATTTTCTTACACAGAACTCTGTCTGTCTGTCTGTCTGTCTGTCTGTCTGCCTGCCTGCCTGCCTGTCTGTCTGCCTGTCTGCCTGCCTGCCTGTCTGTCTGTCTGTCTGCCTGCCTGCCTGTCTGTCTGTCTGCCTGCCTGCCTGCCTGTCTGTCTGTCTGCCTGCCTGCCTGTCTGTCTGTCTGTCTGTCTGTCTGTCTGTCTGTCTGTCTGTCTGCCTGCCTGCCTGCCTGTCTGTCTGTCTGCCTGCCTGCCTGTCTGTCTGTCTGCCTGCCTGCCCGTCTGTCTGTCTGTCTGTCTGCCTGTCTGTCTGTCTGGGCATCAGAGAATATAAGATACCTGTGACATATGAAATTTAGAAGTATAGAAGTGTAGAAGTGTATTTGTATATACACTATTTCCTCCCTATTCTTGTTACTTTATTTTGTATTTCGGCCTAGTTGTAGCGTGAGAAGGGGGGGTGGGGGGTTTGCCTGGGGCATCATACAGGCTAGATCCGTCAATGATCTCTAGAACACACAACGGACACGCCTCGCAGCCAGTGTGTTCCCAACCTCGTCCTCATTGTCTCACTTTGAGCCACTGCAGCTGCTGCCGAACGCTGCGCGGTTCATGTTGTGCGTTTCTGTCCTGGGTGGGTTCAAGTAACTTTTGGTCAAGTGTTGCTGTTTGTTCTTGTGTTGCTGATAGTCTGAATTTGTGTGTGTGTGAGTATCATTTATCGTCTACAGTTAATGTGTTTTCTGGAGCACAGTCTCAACTGTGTGAACATATATTTCATCAACTGAAACACAGTTATAAAATGGAATAAACACGATGAGCAGAAGAGGAGATCAGGTCTGAGCTGAGCTGTAGTGTTTGGTCAGTACGTTACAGATGAACCTGAACACACCTACAGAAACACTTGGTCAAAAGAAGAAACAAAGCATATGGACACTCAGACACTACACCTGTATATGTGTATGCACATCTACATGGATATGAATGTGCCGTGATAACAGTTTCCACTCCTGGTCTGTGGTTTTCCACCAGATGTTGGACCTGCTCCCACTCAGACACAGGGATGGGATCAGGATTCAGTGTTCCAGTTGGATGGGGTTGGATGAGGTTGCAGTCTTGGCTCTGTGCATACCAATAAGGCTCTTCTACACCAAATTGGGAAAACCATTTCTTTATGGACCTGGCTTAACGCAGAGGGACAGTCATGTTGAAACAGTACGAGCCAAACACAAACTGCTGCCGCACTTTTGTCCAAAATGCGAGTGTGTGCTGGAGCTTTGAGATTTGTCTTGTTTGGATTTAAATGTCCTTGTCCAAACAATAAAAAACAGCTGCAAACCAAAAGTAGAAAAAGGCTGCAAACCTTTGATGTAACAGCAGAGAGACAGACCAACACAGACCAACACTGATGCACCAAAATGAACAAGTATTAACTCTGAACAAGTATTAACTCTGAAGTGTCATCAACACTTCCAGTGATGATGACTTTACACAACATTCGTGGTTATAATGGCCAGAGTCGTTTGTCCAATTGGATCCATTTAGGGACACATAGCTGCAGCACAAAGGAACCATACCCAACTTGACTAGACGAAATATAATTTGGATCACAAGGAACCCAGAGGACCTGTGAGAGCCCCTAGTTCATGCATTTAAATTGCAAACTCCACACAGAACCCTGAACCTTCTCGCTGTGAGGCGTCAGCGCCAACCACTGCACCACCGTGCTGCTCCACTTCTGATAGGTTTTCAGAAAATACACCAACAGGTCCCATAAAAGTGGTGCTCCTACCTGGTTCCAGTGAAGGTCGGTCTTTGAATTGACATTTCTATTTCTCTGGATCATCTCAGAGATGTTTCTACACCTGGACTGGAGTCCACCTGTGGTAAACACAGCTGATCGGACACACACCTGTCTATATCAGGTCTCACAGGTGATGATACAGATCAGAGCAGAAACCAGGAGGAGGAAAGAGCTGCTGCAGAGCTTAGATCTGGGGAAGGCTTACATTCTGACATGAACAAGTCTGGAACAACCAGGACTCTTCTGGAGCTGGACCTGGACTAACTGAGAAATCAGGGAGAGGGGTCTTGGTCAGAGAGGAGACCAAGAGCCCAATGGTGAGTCTGAGCACCAGAGATCCTGTGTGGAGATGGGAGAAATTAACTGGGTGCTGTACTGGGAGCTGTGGTTGTGGACCCGCTCTGCTCCTCCTGTCTCTACACAGTCAGATCAACAACTTTCTCTGGATCATAACGTCTCTGAGCCTCTCTTGATGTTTCCATGTATGTGGAGTCAGTAACAGTGTTAAACCACGATTCAGATACCAGCACATCAACGTCAGCAGGTGGGCGTGACGACGACCTCATAGGACCAGAGTGGACCGTGCAGCCTGCTCCACTGGGCTGATCTCTCCCTCTTGATCTCTCTCCCAGTTCGTATAACGACCCATTAGGAAAGTCCCGGTTCTCCCAGTGGCCGTGCTGTCAATCCCACTGTGGCTGCTATGTCAAAATCCCGCCAGCCCGCCTGGAGAACAGGGTCTTGATGACTCAAATGTGTCTTTAATTGTCTTGTATTAACTGCTCAGTTTTCTCTGTTTTCTCACTTTTATTTCCTTCATTAAATTTGGCTCCACCTCTTCACTTCACTGTAACTCTAACATTCTTGTCTAATAAATTTTCTACATTGTTTTATTTTCCTCTCTGTTGTGTTTTTAAATGTGACTCTGATACATTTCTTTGCATCAGAGCTACTAAAACTGCTCTGTGTGTCCATAGGGTTATACGTATTGTCTTTCCCATAATGCACTTCAGCACTACTCAGTCAGTCCCTCTGGTCCTGCTCGCAGAGAGCCTCCATATCCTCTGGCAACGAGCCGTGACAATGGTCAGAGGCTCAGTGGAGATCAAACACTTGCTCTAACCAGAAAAGACAAACCAGAGCTCAATTAGCCCTGTGTACACAACCATCAGCTGACTGCAGCCACGCCGAGAGAGAGGGAGACACAACCAGAGAGGATTAACCCCCCCCCCCATACTGAATTATAAGAGTGAGCAGAACATTTCATAGTAGAACTTTATGAATTTGTGATGTTGAGTCTGTCAAAATGTTTTGTGTTTACTGTTCAGACAGAGATACAATCTAATCTGTGCATATAATATAAGATACAGCACTGCTTCTCAAGGTGGGCTCCAGGGACCCACAGGTGTCCATGAGGGGTCCCCAGTAAAAAGGGGAATAATTTATTTTCACTATATTTCCATCCATCAGTAACATGATGACAGAATGAACGTCTTGGTTGTTGGTTTTAAAGGTTTCTGTAATAAAGACATGAGACGGGGTCTGTGGTCTAGTTTATGTGAAAAGGTTTGAGAACCACTGGACTACACCCATGGCCAAGTGTTGGTGTAAACTGGGGAACTTACACAATAGAGCAGCTTCATTGTTGTCTGTCCTTTATGTTGATAGTGGACAAAACAATCAGTGCAATCTGTTTTATAGGAGCATACTGTTAGAGAACGATATGTAAGGTACTGTGTGGTGGCTGCCATCAACAATATCTACATATTTCCCCTTAATTGAGTTTGTGATGGCCACACTTACAGCCACACATTTAAAGCCGGTAACCCCATGCACTGAGATCTCTTTAGTTATTTTCGGTTTTCTTTACACCCATATTGCACATACATGTAAACACATAAAGAAGGACACATAGTTCTTTATTTCATATGACATACTTGTGGTTTACTTCATATTTTAGTTTTTAGTTTAATACACATTGTACATATGTTTAGTTCATTTTCTCTACATTTAACGAGTTTTATAGGGGACGTGTTAATTAGGACTGAACTAAGTATCTGTCAGTATGGGGAGGGATTGGAGTTCTTATATTTGATTATTTACTTATTTAGACCTTAGTTTGATAATAGGGTATTTCTTTTCGTTGTGCAGGGTTATTAGATATTGTTTTAAGCTTGAGACCAACTGTTTGTTTATTTGTTAGTTAAATTGTTAGTTTTTATGTTTTCCCCCTGTGTGCCTTATCTGGGCTGATCAGCCAGTATATATGTTCCCTTGTGTTCTTTGTCTGTACGTCAGTTGAGTTAGGTTGAGCTTGGCTCTAGGTTATTTTGCCTCAGTTAGTTTTGTTACTTTGACCTCTTTTATGGGCGCAGACTGGTTTGGTTTATTTTTTGTAATTTGAAGTTTGTTAATTTGGAGTAAATAAACCTCTTTTTGATAAAATCCCTGTGACTCCTCATCGCTTTACAACTCGGTCCCTCACAGAGTTCATCCGGCTTTTACAGACCTACATTGTTTTCTATTAGTTTTTCTAATCAAGTCAGTTCAACACAAGACTCATGCTTATTTGATGTTTAGTTTGGTTTAGTTTAGTTTAGTTTAGTTTAGTTGTTCTGAAGGGCACAATTTACAGTTAGGACATATATGCAAACATATACGAAGTTATACAAAATATATAACACAAACAAATGGGACATGCAGACTTACACAAAGATAGAAAACACAGAGTTTACAGGACAGTGAGTTACATGGTTCACACGAGCAGACACAAAGTTTTTAAACCAGGTCTTTGAACACATGGGTAGACTGAACCTACAGTCAGAAGGGAGGGGGCATGAAGTGCCGTTAGAGTGGGTGGTCTGGGTCATGTGTGATTGTGAGTGTTGAGGATCAGGGATGAGGTGACACACTCGGATAAGCTGGGAGCGGGCGGGTAGTATCTTTGGACTTAACTCCTCCCACTGAGAGCTGGACACTAGAAATCATCCAATCATGTTTCAACAACAAGATGTAACCTCTCTAAAGAAATATCTGGGTGAATGCAAATATTTATTTAATAAGAAAGTCAGGTCCATGAGAGTCATCTGTCTCAAGTCTAAGTCAAGTCCATCAGTGGTGGTCCAGCAGGTCTCAGATCTGTGACTCAGGTCCTCCACCTGTGGTGTGCAGTACACCACCCTTTTATCACTGTAACTAAAGCTGTGCTCATTCATTGCACTAAAAACAGTTTGTTAACAGTAAATCATTAGAGCATTGACCTTCATCCATCAGTTTTCTGACTGAATTCAGAGCAGCAGGGAACTGATTCACTGTGAGACACACGAAGTCCAGGAGGAACAAGTCTGATCATTTGAGTTTCAGATTCATCTAACCTGCTGTCTTTGGACCGAACATGTCCGATCCCGTTACAGACCAAAGCACCAGATCAGTTTCAAATGCTTATTCAGAGCAATAGAGTGAGAGCTGCACAGCGGTCAGTGTCACTGTTAGTTTCTGTTACAGGTCAGTGCTTCAGCAAATGAAAAAGCTAAGGTGGAGAACACCGACACACACTCCTCTCATATTCTCTCTCCAGCCAAAACCAAATTTGGCAGCAAGTCCACCGAGAACTGCTGCTGTGGTACAACGAGTTTCTGTTGGCATGAACACTGGATGCTTTCTGTGCAGACAAAGTTTCCTCCCTCTCCTGCAAAACATGTTTCCAGGAGTGAGGCTTAACCAGCCACAGCACTGGAGAAGATATAGCATTGGTTTACTCTAGTTTACATCCTGTGTGATTTCTGCATGATGCACAGGTTCTCATTGATGTGCTGAAGCTGTTTTCTGCATGCTGATGTGCTCCAGTTTTCTTTGCACAGCGACACTTAGTCACTGTCCTGTGAGACAGATCCGGTGTTCTTACAAACACACCAACACATGATTTCTCCAGAAGGAATGCCGAGGGAAAAAAAGAGAGCAAGAGACAAAGCAAGATAAAGATGTTTTTCCTGCACAGCAGAACATGGTGGAGTGTAGTAACATACACAGAGTTTATACACAGAGTCATGTCATCGCCAGGCAGTGATTTAAAGAGCGTGATGCTGGAGGGACTGGGTGGCCAAGGGCTCCAGACTTTGGGACGTGACTACACAGAGATGGGTGGGAGCTAATAATTTAATGAATGAATGGGAGATTAATCATTATGGTGTTGGGGTTGGACATGTTTCCATTGATCCATTTGGGTGGAGCGGGTGGTGCTGACACTCTAAACTGAGCATTATATCAATGTTTGAGAAAAATAGGTGCAACTCTTGTTGAGTATGACGAACTCTACATGCAGCGAGTTGTACTGAGTTATTTCCCAAAGTTTTCCTGATGGTGACTTTTCTCCTTCTCTACTTCCCTCCTTCTCTCCTTCTCCCCTTCAAGCCTCACACTGCTCCTACAAGGCTTTTTTAAACACCAGCAGCTCAGCTGCGCTCAGGGAAACACACCAGAGCATCACTGTTCACCAGTTGAGAGATAAAATCATCTCAACCCCTCAAACAGAAGAAAAAAACTCAGTTTACTGTGAGGTGCTGTAGATGCATCAGGAAAGTTTCCACTTCAGAACAAATGAGCTTTCATCAGTTTGATTGTGTGGACTCATCCTGCAGTTTTGTCGTATCTAAGTAAAATCTTATATCATGTAAACTTCCCTTTGCTTCCTTTTCATGTTTCACACATTCAGCCAAGATGTTCTGATATTTCCATTGTTTCAGATTCTTTTGGTAAACCTCTCTGCTGTCACACTTTCACATGAGCCCATTCAGATGGGATGCAACGTATGTCTCCTACTCCCTTTAAGAACAGATCAGATGTACATGCAAATTCTGTGATTACAGCGTTTATAAGACATGTGATCGATGAAATGCCTTGTGATTCACAAAAAAATCGTGTCAGGAAGGCAAAATGCATTATGGGAAATGTATTTCATTTGTTTTTATCCTGCCAAAAAGTTTTTAAATTTTCGGTTTGAACGTGACCTGAGCAAGGGGGGTGATGCTGGAGCAGATTACAGCAGTTAGCTGCATGAAAACAACTAAAACAATCACTTAGAAGATTCAGACTCTGACTTCAACCTGTTAAGATGCTAACCAGCTAGCCTATGGCTCAGGGTGAGAGAGGAGGAGGAAGATCGGTGAGTGAGAGCCTGGGTCAACGCTAGAGGTAAAGATTCACCTAATGCAATGCGTCCACTAAAACCTTTATTTCTGAGCCTCTGAAGCTATGACTTATTGTAAATCATTGCCTTTACCCAAATGTAAAGGCAACAGTTTCTCCAAAAAATGTATAAACCTTAAGAAAGTTGAAGTGAAAAGAGAATGTTGACAAATGTGTTTGTTTTTCCAGTCAAATTTCCAAGGCAAAACCAATTATTTATTATAAAAGTCAAAGGTTTAAGCTCTCAAATGGTTTTTAATTTCATGTTTTTATCTGTTGAAGGTTTGTTTTCACACAGTGCTCAGGTTGTAGAACGTTGTTGTAGAGGACGCCTCAATAATTTGTCCATTTCTAATTGTGATGTAATTGTGAATAATCCATCTGAACTTAGCTGTTACATTATTACAGACACAATTTCACACAGATATTTACAGATATTTTCTTTACCCCTACCAGCGATTTGATTAATTAACTCTCAAAACATCCATGAAGTTTTTACGTTTTTACCGGCCTGTCAGTCTCTTCTTCTTTCCCTTGTCCTGTGCACGCACACCAATGCCCCAAGTCACTTTGTTTGTTTTCCATCTACAGAGGGCTGTGCAGGAAGACCGGATTGTTTTTGGATTTGTTGTTACCTGATCACTGAGATAAGCTCATATTTATCTCAGTGTTTCTCCAGTCAACTGTCTCTTCCACCAATTTCCAGTATTTGTGAATGGCAGCATCATGACTGTGACTGTGTGACTCACTTCCTGGCTAACAAGACCTGACCTGTGAATAAGACGAAGCTGGAGCTGTTGAAACGTGTGTTTTCTGTTTTGATGGAGGCACACAGACCAGCAGTGTTACAGTATCAGCTGGATGAGGCTCAGCACGTCTCTGAGACACAGACACATCTGAACTGGTTGTTTGTTCTAACACTCAGGCCATGTTTATGTTCTACTGACAAGTGACTTCTGGGTAATTCTGATCATAATAGCTGCTGGACACATCCCCCTAAATGGGCAGGAGTTGAACCACTGCTGACCCTCTTCAGAAGGAGGAGGAGGGTTTCTTCCTAATGTGTTTGATTTTAAAAGTTTACTGTTAACCAGACTTTAACGTCAATGAGACCTCAGCCAAACAGGAAACGCTTCTTTAAGTCACTTCGCAATCATTTTAGGAGAAACCAACAACGATTCATTTTGTTCTTGAAGAGGATGTTAACGTCATTGTTTTATAAAACAGAGCGGCATCACTCTATGATGAACCTAAAGAGAACGAACAGCTGGATCTGCAGCTGCCCCTCATCTTCACGGAGCTTGAGGATGAGTCTCAGGTCACTGTTCATCAGTCCGGTCCTCCACTGACCTGGTTCCCTCTCACCGCTCTCACGACCTCGTCTTCACACTGTTCACCACAGACACACGCAGTGAGAGCAGCAGTGCTGGTGGAGACCAAACCCAGAGCTAACAGAGCGGGAACACTGGACTTTATCATACTAATAAATGTTTTAGCACAGTCTGATGAGAATAGAGATTTTCTTTACATGGCCCAGCAGTCAGCCAGAACAGTCAGTTTATATTTTAGAGCAAAGTGTAATTTACAGTGGGACAGTGCAGCTTCTTACTGTGGAGACATAAATGATGGTACACATATACATTAACTTGATATTTGAAGGGTACTTGAGTATTTACATTTTATGCTACCTCAACATTTCGGAGTGAAATACTGAGCTTTGCTTATTTAGCACCCTCTGACCTGACAAATAAAGATTTTATACATAAAATAACAGATAAGCTCAGCCATGTATTTTTGACATAGACCCACCCAGCTGCAGATAAAATGGTAAGTTTAGCTCAACTTCATTAGCTTCAGCATTAAACTAGTTTTTACAGGTGAACACCTAAGTTATATGATGTGAGAATGAATCAAAGTGTTTTGAATAAAGTTTTTACTTACAAAAGTGTATTTTTACATTGTGGTACTGCCACTGTGATTTTACGTCTGGTAAAGGATCTGAATACTTTTTCAAATCACACACACTCTCATGCACTCACACACACTAACACACACTCATACACACTCTCATACTAACACACACTCACACTCAAACAGAGCATGTAACAGTAGTAATGTGCAGATACTGGAAACTATTAGCAGATGTAGCTTTGAGTACATCACACACACACATACACACACACACACACACACACACACACACACACAGACATACACTCTCAGTCCTGGAATCAGAATCCCCAGAGGACCAATGATTCCCAGACATGATTTAAATTCTCAGGTTTTCTGGGAAAGTGTTGAGAATCTGGAGTTTTTACGGGACCCACCAACACGTAGACTCTGCTGGATTCTGGCTCGGGGTGGACTTAAAGGGGGGGATGGAGGGGGGCTGGGGGTGGGGGTTGGTGGGGTGGGAGTCTACACCTGAGGAGTTCAGACTAATTAATAACTGACAACCACACACACCAGTTTCCTGCTGCGTTCTGTACATGAACACCCAGCTGTGTGTAGACTGCGAGATGTGTTGTGGCTTTACTCATCCTCCTGTCATCATCCAGCTCCCCACGTGTCTCACACAGCCGCCTCTGTCTCCTCTTCACACAAGCACACAAACCACCAACACCTCTTCAGTCTGCTCTCAGCCCATTATTAAAGGCGGGACCTCGACGGCGTTGTGGTCGTCTCTTCAGTTCCAGTGCAGTTCAGCTGTCTGCAGCGGAGCATCAGCAGCTGGATCATGTGTTGACATGAGGCATAGACAAGTCTGATTGTTCAGCTCCCTGTTTACAGGATATCATATCATTATCCAGGTTTATGATTTATACAGAAAGTTGTTACAACTGTTTGAGTTTTTAAAAAAGTGGTTAAATTACAAAAATGAGTGGTTAAAGTGACATCTTGAAGATTTTCTGTCTGTTAGGTCAGTGGTTCTCAACATGGAGGTCTTGACCCCCAAGGGTGTCGCCGATGTTTGTGGAGAAAAGAAAAAGAAACAATAAAATAAAAGGGGAATGGCTTTTACAACACATCACCTGCACCCGTGATGGTCAGATTTGAGTTTGTTTTTGAAAGTTAAAGTGTTTGTGCACATGCGTTTATGTGCATCTGAAGGTGGATCACCTGGAAGTCCATCACCTGAGAAACACAAGGAGCCGGTGCAGGTTCCAGCAAGCTTCCAAAACATCAACCTGATAAGTCTGTATATTGACAGACTGACCGCCTTTATTATTCTGGGGGGTGGGGGGTGGCTTGAACAGAACCACTGTGTAAAGTCACTATCTGTCACTGAATGAAACAACCATGTGGTGACTGAGCCTGTTTCTGGTCGATGCTCGCTCTGACCTACAGAGTGAGAGCAACATGACACAGACTCTGCAGTTCACTCAACGGCCACTCATGGAACTAATGACAGTGGTTTGGTGAATGTTACATACAGAACCTTTAATTTAGTCACATTAACAGTAGTGAGCTGTTTTTCTACTCAGTACCTGGACAGTGTGACTAAATGCTGCAATGCTAGATTTGATTTTTCTCTTGATTTTCTCCTCTGGGTTTCTTCATCTTCACTTCTATGTCCTCTGGTTCAGGAGAGCAGAGAGAACAGGGCCAGGAGCTGCTGGTGGATTCCTCTGGACCACCGAAGGTCACACCAGGCTTTGGAGAGCTGCTCAGTGGGGTGGGATCTGGTCTGGTGCTGGTCTCTCTGATCCATTTTGTGTCTGAGGCTCTTACATTCATTGACTGTTATTGATGTTTCAGTGTAAAGGAGAGTCTATAATTGTGCCTCTTTTCTGTTGTCCATCCTACAGTGTCACTCAGCTTCACTCTCCACATGGTGTCAACTTTTCCATCATGGAGGTCCAAAACATTCTGGTTCCTCATGGTGGAAACAAGGGAGAACTTAGAACCTGGACCTTCCAGGTCCCAAGCTCCAGGTTTCGGCTCATTAAATCCATGTGGTGGAAAAGGCCTAAAAGAAACAGTAACTGGTAGTATGTGTGTGTGTGTGTGTGTGTGTGTGTGTGTGTGTGTGCGTGTGTGTTGCAGTTGCAGCTATAAACCAGCTTGTTTGGTTTATTTCCTTTCTCTTCTTCTTCTCCAGGTTTGGGTCTGTTCAGAACCTCCAGTTAAAGTTTCCTGGGTCAGATTACTTCCTGATCCTCTGCCAGCCTGTGTTAGAGCTGCAGCGGAGCAGCAAGCATAAAGACATTGCTTCTCTCTTCTTTGGTTCTATACTGACGTCTGTGTTCAGACCAGCAGAGCACCAAGCTTGACTCTAATCCGTGGAGCCCCTTCACTCCTGGACACTTTGATGTCAAACCCCGCCCCCCTCTGTTGCCCCTCGGCCTTCTCTGTTGCCCATTCGCCTCTGCTCTCCTCCTATCTCACCCTGCTCTCTGTCAGTCTCCTCACATCTCTGTTTAGACCTGTTGTTGGGTCTGTCCCCATGGCAACCAATCTGGGCCCTCAGACCAACGTCTCGGCTCGCAAACATATCTGGGGAGAAAGAGTGGAAATGAAGAGAGAGAGAGAGAGAGAAAAGAGAGCAGATCCAAATAACTCTCCAGACATGGCAGCGAAAAATACATCTGTCTGGGAAAAAGTCGTCCAGCTCTCCAGCTTTAATTATCTTTTAAGACACACGTGGGGGAAGTGGAGGAGTCCAAACTGTAGGGACAAGGAGAGAGGACGGAAGACTCATGCTGCAAATTCCTCTGACTCTTCTTCTTCTTATTCACAGCGGACAAACAAGAATAAACAGAAACACACACCAAGAAGAAGAAATGATTAACAGAGATGTAGGGAGGGCGAGAGAGAGAGTGTGTGAGAGAGACAAAAATAATAAGGATCTCGTTACAATATCATCCTCCACCAGCTAAAGATGAGAGAGGCCTTAAATGAACCTGCTGTGGAGAGCAGCATGTGTTTGCCAGAGAGTGGCGGAGGCCTCCACCCTGGACCAGACCAGCACTGAGATCATTGTTGTTCCACAGCCCTCACTGGGCTTCAGCAGCGGGGCTCCACTGTGGTGGGTCCATGCTGCAGCTTTACAGAGTTTTCCAAAGTCGTGATACAGGTCATTAGATTAAAAAAGGTCACCTGACAGCGGCTGATGATGTCATACTGGGTTGGTTTGAGAGGCACAGGAACAGTGGACTGTCTAGTGATGGTTTTGTAGCTTATAGTGGAATGTGCCACCGGGACACAACTGAGGTCCATGACTGTAGGACATTCATAGTACAAATGGATATGTGGTGTAGCACAGTGAAGTGAGAGCAGTCCCTCTGGTGTGCACCCTGACTGACAGGTACACAGAGAGGGCAGGTAGAGACACACACAAGTCCCCAACCCACAGAGATTTGTCCCTGTATCACTGATGGCCAGTGTGACTATGAAGGGTTTTGTTGTACGTCGTCAGTTGGATTGAATATCAACAGATGATAAAAATCTGTATAACATCCTTTTTACACCAAAATTACCAGGTTTATAAAACCTAGGTAAGGTAAGGTAAACCTGTTTTTAAAAAAGCTGATTATCTCCTTTTACACTGCCAGATGAGCTTTCCTTTCTGTTGGACTGAGGACACACAACTGCAGGGAGCAATGTCATCATGCAGTTACAGAGCGCACGCACAGACACAGGGGAGAAAGAGTGAGCTGTTAGCTGCTGTACAGAGTCTCGTTTCTGGGTTGGAGCTCCTGTCAGTGTCGGAGCCTCTATGTGAGACACTTTGATCAATGATGGTTCGGTGTGTGTTGTTGAAACTTATTTCAGGGCTGCAGCTCACTTCTTCCTCCCTGAATGCAGTGTAGCCACCATGTCTCTGGTGTAACAGCACAGTGGTGGGCAGGTGACAGCTGTATTTACAGCTCTGAAAGAAGGAAAATTAATGTGTTCACCTGGGTGTTGTGTTTACATCACTGCTGATCAGAGCCAGAGCCAATAAATACCTGTGACTACTGCAGAGTCAATTCACAGAGTCATTTCACACTTCTGTTCTGAAACTCTGGGGGAGTGTGGACGGCAGGATTAAACATAACAAAGAGTTTTAAAACTAAAAAGTAGTCATGTGACAGAGCCTCAGTCATATGAAAGTGTATGGATCCTTCACAGTGATTTTGATTATTTCAATACTTTAAATTTTAAAACCAGTTTTAGCTCAGCTGTTTTCAAACTGACAGTCACTGAGTTGTGCTCTGCTCTGAGCCGCTGCAGCATGAGGATAATGTCAAAAACAACCGTTGTAGGTTCAGTCCTGTTCTGGTTTCCTGGCTTTCATTACAGTGGAGGAATTCTGCCTTGGGTGAGTGTCTTGCAGTGCCTCACATGAATGAACACACACACACACACACACACACACACACACACACACACACACAGACTCACACAGGGCTCATCCTGTTTCTCGTCCACAACACAACAGTGGTCTGACCGTTGTTGAAACTAATGACATCACTCACACTGCAGCAGATTCCCTGATGCTGAATTGTGTTGTCGTTGTTTGAAGTTGTGGTGTGATGAGAACTACATGTGTGCTTCATGTTTTGATCCTGGACCTTCTCTTATCCTGGTGTGACTGAAACACAACACTGTTTTCATCACATGAAGATCCACCCACAGTGTTCCCCCAGCCCACTTCATGTCCTCTGACTCTTAACTACTGAGCAGCCGGGGCAGAGGAGGACGTTCCATCAGCTGCTTTCACTCAGCTGCATTACTCAGTCTGAGGTGGGGGTGAGATGACAGAAGAGGGACTGGTTCAAATCCCTGGATTAGCCCGGAAACATTAGGGTGGAGGATGTCAGTGCACCCCCCCCCCCCCCCCCACACACACACACACACACACCAGTTTAAGGTTACTCTGTAAAAGTCCTCTGCTATGATTCATATTTAGTTGAACATGTTTTCACATAAAAACTGGTCTGAAGCTCATCTACTGTGACTTCCTGATGGAGAAACCTGGATCAGGCCTTGGCCCCGCCCACCACCTGCTGGCTCCAGGTGTCCAGGTGAAAGAGCAGAGAGGATGAAGATGTTAGAGGAGGAAACATCAGAGACTCAGCCTCATGTTGGAGCCTCAGTCAGACCCAGACTCAGATGAGGAGTCTGTTGAGACCAGAATCAGAGACTAGCAGACGGATCAGAACAGTTAGCATAGTTAGCATCTTTTAATTGTTTATGTTGCTTGTTAGCTTGTAACTGGCAGTGGCTGACACAGTGTTAGTGGTTCTGCTCATGCTAACTCTGGCTCTCTGTGCTGAGGTTTTAGGTGTATTTAGCCCCGCCCCCCCGTCCCCACAAGTTCACAGGATTGGTTCCTTAGGTTCTATGACGTATGAATCCCTGACTGTCTGAATGTGTTTTTATGAGACTGTCATTGGTTCACTGCAGTTCAAGGTGGAAACATTCAGTCATGGTGTTGACTGATTATTTATTATACTCTATTATATAAAAACATCATTAGTGTCAGGACTTGTTAATCATTTCAAATTATCTTGATCAGCAGATAAAGTTGGATGCAGATGTGAAGGCTGTTACACATCTGCATCAAGCTTGGAAATACAAATATTTGTTTTTCAACCCTTTTGATCACAGTCATCACCCTGATCTCCTCTGACAGGCCTGAGCCTGAATCAGCAGAAGAGATACTGCTCCAGCGCTACAGAGGTACAAGCATGTGTCTATTTGTATAAATATTTATTTCCTTAAAGGAACTGCAGTATGAGGCCTGTAGAAGCAGGTTTACAGGTCTGAACCAGTTGTGTGGTAACAGCCGTTGCAGTGATGAGGAATCTGGACATTGTTAAACAAGACTGAGTCCAGTAAAGACTGTATCTGAGGCCTAAGTGTCCACAGCAGGGACCGTGTATTTTAAAAGGTTAAATTTCCATTTTCGCTGAGCGCCTCAAGGACTTCTTGTCCATACTGGACTGAATTTGACTTTCAAAGGTCATTCTTGACCTTGTGACCTCAGAGTCTGTTAGCAGCTCAGGGGATTTTCAACCAGAGGTCGACATTTTAAACAGTTCAGTGGAGGACGAAGATTCAGATCCTTCATTGACAGAGAAGATGAACGCTGGATGAAAAGCAGAGATCCCACTGAAGTGTTATAAAGACAACCCTCATTATGCCGCCTTCAGTAATTTACACTGAACCAAACAAAGCCAACATGGTGTGTGTGTGTGTGTGTGTGTGTATGTGTGTGTGTGTGTACTTATACTTGCTACATAGTAAGGACCAAAAAAAGTATTCTACTAACAGAGTGAGGACATTTTGGGAAAGTGAGGACATTTTGGCCGGTCCTCACTTTTTGAGACACCTTCAAATCACATTTTGAGGGTTAAGACTTGGTTTTAGAGTTATGGTTAGAATCAGGTTATGGTTAAGGTCAGGGTAAGGGGCTAGGGAATGCATTATGTCAATGAGTGTCCTCACAAAGATAGAAGTACAAGTATGTGTGTGTGTGTGTGTGTGTGTGTGTGTGTGCATGAGATTTTATACAGCATGTTGGTGTTTCAGAATCAGAAGTGACCTGTGACACCACAGTGTTGGCATCTGTCCCACACCAGCTCTCACGTTTACACATCAATCCAGCTCTGTGACGTCCTGCACTTGTTTAAGGTGGAACAACAACTTTGTACAGAATGGTCATGTTGCACCTGCAACCACACCCACCAATGATGTCACAGTGTACTGACACACCTTGAGCAAACGTCTATGTTACTGCAATGACATGAGCTGGTGTCAGCAAAGACCAGATTCACAGCTGATGTCAAGCTGCCGTTAAAGTCAAAGTTTTAATATCAGATAGTAAAAAAAGTCTGGACATATGGTACTTAAAGTATTATGATGATAGTATTGGTAGTATTCATGATGTCATTGTTATATTATTATACAGTACATTATAGTGATGGATTATTGCTATGACAATACCTGAGCAGCCTGTTGCAGTTAACACTGTTGGTCATGTTAGTAAAGTTGTGTCAACATCAGTGACCAGTGAAGGATGTTCAGGTACTGAACCTACAGTCAGTCCAGGTGTGAGGTGCTTGTACTTAACATTTTTCAGTCTCTGGGTCCATTGACCTATAGTTGGTGGTTTTACTTCTCTCCAGTTCACAGTAATCATTTTCTTTGCATATCGTTGGTCTGTATTATATATATCTTTGGGTATGGCTCCCAACAAAAACAACATTGGTTCTAGAGTAACATCCATCTCCAAAATAGTATCGATTTCCTTTTTAATATCACCCCAGAATCTTTGGAGTACTGGACAGTCCTAGAAGGTGTGTGTGGTGTCGCCAATATTTCCGCATTTTTGCCAACATAGTGCCACATTAGGGTTTTTCACATATGAAGAGATAATAATGGGAGTATTAAAAAATCTGATCTTTACCTTCCAGTCAAACTCTTTCCACAGTTGACTACTTATTCCTTTATGGCAGCCTGTCCATATATCCTTCCATGTAGAGTATTCAATTATAACATTCATTTCTAATTCCCATTTTTCTTTGATGTACTCTGTGTTTTGTGAAGTGCCCGTTGCTAACCTTTTATATATATTAGATAGGTGTTTTTTTTTGTTGGGAAATGTCTCTCTAGAACACTAATAAAGTATTCTTCTATTTCATTTGGGTTTTTACTGACCATTTGTTTTTCCTTATGATTTGTAACATAATGTCTTTTCTGGAGGTACCTGATTTAAATTCTGTTCCTTTGAAAAGTTGATTAATTAGATAAGACCTTTGTCGGCACATCTTCTAAACCCACTGTCCCACAGGGAGGGTGGGAACTCTATATTTCCTACTATCAACATGGCCCTTGAGATCGATTCCGGTCCCCTGAGCATTTTTTTTACTGATGTCCAGACTTTTAAAGTGTGTTTTATCCATTCATTCTTTATTTTACTACTACTACTGATAGGGAAACGCCTTTAACGGAGTCCTGCTCTATCTTGGTCCACATTGCCTCCTGATTATTTCCAATCCATGCCACTATTGCATTTATTTGTGCAGCCCAGAAATAATTTTTAAGGTTTGGTAGACCTAAACCTCCCTTGTCTTTGGGTATTTGGAGGGATTTTAATCTTACCCTTGGCCTCTTCTTTTGCCATATAAATGTTAAGATTAGTTTATCTAACATTTTAAAAGTGGAAGCAGGTACTCTAATAGGGAGAGATTGAAACAAAAAGAGAAGCCTAGGTAGTAGGTTCATTTTTACCGTCTCTACTCTACCAATTAAAGACAGGGGTAGGATCTCCCAACGTGTCACATCATTTTTTATTTGTTTAATTCATTTGTTATAATTTGCCTCAAACAGTTGGGTGGGGTTAGGTGTAATAATTATTCCTAGATAGCTGAATCCTTGTTTGGACCAGCGAAAAGAGACATTGTTATTTAGTTGTGTAGGCCAGGTACCTGAAATCATCATGGCTTCTGATTTATTTTCGGTAATTTTGTATCCAGACACTGACCCATATTCATGTAAGCAGTTCATAAGTGCAGGGATGGAGGAAAGTGGATTTTTATCAAAAAGCAAAATATCGTCTGCGAACAGAGCTATCTAAAACTTCACATTTTAAAGTGCACTTTTATTGTGACCAGCCCAGGTCACACCTGTGCAATAATCATGCTGTGTAATCAACATCTGGATATGTCACATCTGTCAGGTGGGTGATGATCTTTCTCACTAACAGAGATTTAAACACATTTGTGAGGAAAATCTGAATAAAAAGAAAAAGTCACAGATCTTGAATTTCAACCCATGAAAAAATTGAAATAAAAACACAAGTGTTGTGTTTCTATTTTTGTTCAGTGTATTATAAAGTGAGAATACTCAGTAAAGTGGACTTATGTGCAGGACTGCAGTAAATACGAGACGTGAGCCCAGCAGAAGAGAGGGAGACGACAGACAGAGGAGGGAGAAGTGACAGCTGAACAGAGTGAGTGGAACAAACTGTAAACGTCTGGGCTGGAGTTTCCCCAGACCTATCACAGCAATAAAATATCTTACCCCCACTGACTGACAGAACAAGGGAACTTATCTGATAATGGTGGAAATATGCCTTTGTGAAACAAGGGCCTGTCTGTTATCTGTGACTGTGACTCAACGTCCTGTAGGTTGAGCTGTGGGAGTTTCTGCAGAGTCTAATGAAACTGGTCCCTGAGCAGCTGTGGATCCTGCAACAAGACAGTGATATATCCACAGCAGCGTTGACAGAGACGAGTGTGATGTGCCTCTCACAGGTGAAAGATTTCTGCATGTCAAACACTGACGAAGAGGCAGATCAGAGGAAGAGGAAGGAACAGGTTCCACCACATATTCCCACTGATTTAACAAAACATGTGAGAAGATAGAACCGTTTAGATGTTCCCTCCCTCCTGCACACTACAAGATAAATGAATGCGTAGTGACGGATGGTGCAGCTCACTGGTGTGGGTCCAGACTGCTGATAATGTACAGTAGTGTGAAGTTGGAGGAATGCTGCCAGCGAACAGAGCTCTCTCTGTGTGGCGGGGAAATATCTTGTGTGTTTGCGTCTCTGTGGTTTGGATGTGTTCTCCTGCAGTCGAACAGAGGGGAGCGATGCAGAACAAGAGAGCACACATGTGTTCTGTGCATACACACACACAGACACACACACACACACACACACACACACACACACACACACACACACACACACTGGACGAGCACCCTGCTGTTTAACGGATCTTTTATTCAGCTGAAATGTCAGGGAGTGTGAGACGTAGGGGTCGCGTGGCTGAGGGGTCGGGGTGAGGGGTCAGAGGTCAGTGGAGTCAGATGAAGCAGCTGATTGTGCAGAGGGACAGTGGAGGGGAACATCAGGAATGAGTGAGTGGGCGGGAAGAGGCAGAAAGGTCAAAGTCCAGATGATCCACCAAGCTCGTTTCCCTCCATCTCCTCCGCCGCTCTCTGCTCGCCACACACCATGTTTCTGTGCACACACACTTTCATGGATTCGATTTTCTAACAGCTTCGAGTCGGGCACTTTCCTCTGGCTGTGGTGCTCTCTAGTGGTGAACACGCTGTCATAAAAAGGAAGCACATGCCACATCAAAGGACCGTATTCAAACACACAGCAGCTCCTGAGCCAAGTCAAACTGTCAACTTCCTGTTTCATCATGACATAACATCTTATCTCATGTATGAGCAGTGAATTCTTCTCCTATATCAAACTGCTCCTCAGGTTTAGGACAAAGTGACCCAGAGGTTTGAGCAGATGTGTAGAGCCACAGCTGGTTTCCAGACCCACACTCACAGAGCTGCATTGTTTCCCTGGACCTGGATCTTATCAGTCTGTTTCCATGTCAGAACATCGAGCTGATTATTTTCACAAGTATTCAAGCTTTTGATTTTAAAAACAGACCAACAACACCACCTACAGGCAACACTTCTCTAACACATCACCAACAGGCTAAAGGCTGTACTGCACAGTGTGAAGAGGTAAATACTGATCATCTCAGTGTTCAAGAAGTCATTTATGTCCATGTAGTTTCAGGGACATGGTGCAAGATGCAGGGAAACAGAGAAGAAGAAAAGTAATTGTTTCATAAATTTACACTGATACTGACATATTTAAATTGAAGACCCCTCTGAGCGTAACATGTTGATGTTGATGTTTTTATTTAATAAAGACAGATGACGAGTGAAATAATCAGTCAACACCATGACTGAGTGTTTCCACCTTGAACTGCAGTGAACCAATGACAGTCTCATAAAAACACATTCAGACAGTCAGGGATTCATACGTCATAGAACCTAAGGAACCAATCCTGTCAACTTGTGGGGATGGGGGGCGGGGCTAAATACACCTGAAACCTTGTCAGAACAGAGAGCCAGAGTTAGCATTAGCACAACCAGTAACACTGTGTCAGCCACTGCCAGTTACAAGCTAACAAGCAACATAAACAATTAAAAGATGCTAACTACGCTAACCGTTCTGATCCGTCTGCTAGTCTCTGATTCTGGTCTCAACAGACTCCTCATCTGAGTCTGGGTCTGACTGAGGCTCCAACATGAGGCTGAGTCTCTGATGTTTCCTCCTCTAACATCTTCATCCTCTCTGCTCTTTCACCTGGACACCTGGAGCCAGCAGGTGGTGGGCGGGGCCAAGGCCTGATCCAGGTTTCTCCATCAGGAAGTCACAGTAGATGAGCTTCAGACCAGTTTTTATGTGAAAACATGTTCAACTAAATATGAATCATAGCAGAAGATTTTTAAAACATGTCTGGAGGGGAACTTTAAATTTTTAGTATTTAGTTTTTCTTTTTCTTTTTGTGGCAGACGTGAACCTCCACTGTTTCACCAGCAGCTGTGACTGGTCTCTGTATTATCTTTGTGCAGTGCACTGTGGGACACTGGTGTGCATCAAAAACACACTCAAACATGAAGTGGACCTACTCTGTACACAGACAGACAGAGTTGTTGATGTGACTCAGCTGGAGAGTAAAGAAGTTTTCTCTCATCTTGTTGAAACGTGTCCAGTGTTTGACAGAGGTGTGAGGTGTGGTCTGCTGCTGATGTGTTCAACTGTGGCTCCTTCTTCTTCAGCTGGACTTCTACCTCGACTGTTACAGACACAGGGACCAGAGACAAACAGACTGATAAACACCAGAGGGCGCCATAACCCTGACCTGTGGCAGGGGTCCCTCCTGTGAGACACCTTCATCTGATGAACTGATATGAAGAATAACATAACATGAACATGTGAGGGAGAACTGAGAGAACAGGACACAGTGGGATGAAACAGAAAAATCTTAAATTAAAAGCCGGATTGAAAACACAATTATTATAATAATTATTATTATTATTGTTATGATTGAAGCTCTTTTTCAGCAGTGTTCACACAGTTATACACAGTCACACCTGGAAGTTTCCCACAGTGGAACCACAGTCTGAGCAGCTCCAGTGTCCTGCTGGTCCTGCTTCTCAAACCTCTTGGTCACTGCTGCTTTAAACATCCAGAACTGAAACACCTGCAGATGTTCATGCTGTGGGACGTGGGACATGTCAGGACGCCACTGTTGGGACACTCGGAAAGAGCAGGAACAGCAGCAGGAGCGACTGAGTCAAAGACAGAATCCTGATTTCAACATGTAACCAAAGATGAATAAATGGTATGTTTGTGAAAACGCTTGTGCATATGAAACATGTAGCTGATGGGAACATACATACCAGTATATGTTCTCATCAGCACATGAATATACACCAGTAGGTTCTAGATGTTCTCCTGTCATGACTTTTTCAATTTAACTGTGAAGAATAAAAAGAAAAACATATAGTATGATCATGTTTAATCAGGTAACAACATAAAACTCAATATCAGAATAAGTCATATTTCCCTCGCAGTTGGGGAAAGTTGCAGCTGCTTTATTTGTCCTCCCTAAAGTTTCCATAGGTAACTGAAAGCTGTTTTTCTGCTCAGGGATCAGTTTGGACTGGATTATTGTCTGGGTCCGGGGCCGTGCTGAGTTTCCTGGCAGATGGAGAAACGCTGTATTTTGGGGGAAGACTCTTCTCAGGTTTCACTCCAAGCAGTTCCTCCTGAAAACTCTGAGACTTTTACTTTGAAATCGGGCTGGCCAGGCGCTCGCTTGCAGCAGCAGCAGCAGCAGCAGCGCGTTGCCCGGGGAGGGAGGGGGGCCGGGGGCTCAGCAGTCCGGCGGTAGGTCCGAGCTTGCCGCGGAGAACATGGACGTGTCGGTGTTACCTGTGCTGCTCAGGTAACTCTGTCAAGAGAAAAGACCGCGCTTTGCGAGCTGAGGAGGGATTTTCAAAGTAAAGCTGCGGACCGGTGTCTCCTTCAGGAGTCTTCAGGACCAGCGGCTGTCCAGCGTCTGTGCGGAGGTCCACCACCAGCCTGTGGTCGGGAGGAGGGACAGGTCCATGTCTTAGCCTGTTTACAGAGGCGCACGACCATGGTAAGACTCCGTGGATCCAGAGCGGGCTGAGCTGAGTGCTGAGTGGGCACAAACCAGCTGCTGACACAGGCATTACAGCCGCTATCACTTATTATTGTGTGTTGTTGTGTTGTTGTTGTTTCCAGGCAGGCACCGTGATGATGTCAGTTATCACAGGTTGGCATAAAGTTAAGATCTTTGACTTTAATAGAAGAACCAGAAGAACCATGCTACAGCAGTGCAGGTAGAACTCCTTCAGTCAAAGCCACAGTCCTGAGGTGGTGTTCAAGGATCTGAACTGGGTCTGTGTCAGCATGTGTTTCAGTAATGTTGGTGCATCATTTCTGAAGCAGTAGTTCAGTCTTGTACCTGGTCCAGGTGGATTTACCTTCAGTTACTTAAGCCTATGTAAATTTGTTTAATCCCTGTGGTTCCAAACCTAGGGGTTGGGCCCCATCGAAAGGGCCACAAGATTAATCTATGGACCTTGGGATGATTAATGGGATAGAAAAATAGAGAAATAAAATCCAGATGCACACATCAGTATTCATCTGTTTGGACTGTTTGGTTAGTTTTAGGTCTGAAACTGTTCTATTCCTGATCTTGCTGGATCCCCTTAAAAAGCCAGATATTCAGCAGTTTAAACTGTTGACAGGGACTGTTAACACTCAGTGTGGTGCCTGACACCGGACTGGACGCAGCTGTTCATGCAGCTTTTTTCTGACGTGAATATTTGCTGCTTTAAACTGAGGACACATTACAAACATATACGGACTGACTGGTGAATAGAAGAAATAAGTTGCAGATGAATGAGTGATGAAAATAAGCTTCAGTTGCAACCAGTTTGTCCGTGGAGGTGAGTGAGCAGGTGACAGGAGACGTCCACCCTGTGACTCCACACTAACAGGGAAAGTCATATATAAGTTGATGAATCAGTCGCCTGACTTTCTGCCAGCTTGTTGGTAAAGCTTTGAGAATAGCTGGCTTGCAGTCGCAGCAGTGTTGTCTCTCCTCTGAAGGGTGCTCGTCCGTCTCTCACGCAGTCCCCATAGTCTCACATTTCAAATTGGTTCCATATGCAGAGCAGACGGAGTCCTGGTCTGAGCTGCCACATGGAAACCAGGAGGGAAACTCTGCCCTTTCTTCCCTCTCCATGTCCTCAGATCTCAGGTCTCACTGCTGCTGCTCCTCAGTTTTGGGGCCCACATTGGAATTCAGTCCTGGGCACACAAACCCTGCACAGCCACAGTATAGTGAGTCTTTGTGTGTTAAACACCAGAGACTGCTGCCCTGCTGCCGCTCACTGTGTTCTCAGCTGTGCTTTCTTCTTCCTTTGTTCCACGTCTACGCCTGTGTGTGTCTGTGTGTTGGTGTGTGTGTGTGTGTGTGTGCGTGTGCGTGTGAGAAAGGGAGAGCAAATGAAAAATAGAGGGCAGACGTGCTTTAACTGATTGGACTGATTGAGTCTGTACCAGTTCACTTCCATTTTGAAAATGAGTCTGGTTTGCAGCTTCAGACTGAGTCAACCAAGCTTCCTGTTTTCTCTCTCTCCCTCTCTCTCACACACACACACACACACACACACACACTCACACTCACGCACTCACACACAAATTCACCACAACTATGTCTGACCAGGCAAAACTAGGACAAGATCCACAGTCGCTCTGAAATCAGTATTTAAGTACTACTGTCTATTCAGCTGGTTGTCAACCTCGGGGTGGGGACTCGCCACAAGATTATTTTCAGAAGTTGTAGGATTGTTTTCAAAGTAAAGAAAGAAAAAAATGAACACATATATTTTGAGGATGATTTTACCATGAGGTGTTATAAAGTGGTCATTATAAAACAGAGCTGAGCAAGTGAGTGAAATCAGTAGGTGCGTTTCCATTAATGAAATTGTAAACTTCAAAACTTTCAAATGTTGTAAAATAATATATACACTCTCCTGAGGTGGTTTTTTAAGACTATTAGAAACAGTTTTTTCACATTCAAGTCGTGGCCCCTGCTCTGTCAGGCCCCAAGGAGCCAGTTCAAACTGAGAGGCAGACCGCTGGAAATCTGTCGCTGCGGTGAATCAGAACGAAGTCTCGAGAGGAGAAAACCAAGCTTTATTTGCATAACATCACTCAGTGGAAACACAAACCAATCACAACTGTGTTTTATCGACTTGTCTAAAATAAATTGCTTCTATTTTGCACAAAACTGTGATGGAAAGACAGCTGGTGTGAGAGTCTGGGAGGGAGGAGTCGGACACAAGTCTGTGTCCCCCGCACGTAAATGTAAATGTAAATGTGAGTGTGCGAGTGTATAAGCACCAATACCAACAGGGCGGGGCCCCGGAGTGAAGCGGGTCACTGCAGTGTTTCAAGGGTGTGTCCAGAAGGAGGGGGTCGTGGGTCAAACAGGTAGAGAACCACTGACCATTGCAACTCCATTTAGAACTGTGTAACACAGCTGCTACACACACACACACACACACACACACACACACACTGAGAGCAGCTTCTCTGTCATTTAATCTGTGAGCCAAAATAAACATAATTCCGCTTAAACAAACCAGATGACAGGGAGTGTCAGCTTCATCACAGACCCAGATTCACAGCTGTAATTAACATTTACAAACAGGGTGTAAAGAATCTAAAGGGACTTTCACAGGATCTGCGTCAAAGATAGTAAGTAATACTAAGTAAGAAACAAGATTCGCACACGGAAACTTTAATAAAGCAGAGATTGGACCTGCAGGGATCCTCATCAGACTCTTTCAAATTTGGTTCTGATTTGTCTGAAACGTTGATTGTTTAAATTTCTGGGAGCCTTTAGCACAGTGTGCTTTTTTTTTTTTTTTTTACTTTTGCTATAATTAACAATTTGCCCTGAGGCAGCACAGTGGCCCAGTACAACTCTAATGCATGCACAAACACATGCAACCTCTGCACACGCACAAAAAACATTAATGCGCGGACTCGTGCTGACACCCACTGAGCAGCTGTCGGCTCGCTGCATTATAAATGACCCATAAAACCTCAGCTTCCTTCACCTGTAAACGTGATGCGTCCTGAACCTCAGAGCCACTACCCTCGAAACTTAGTCATGAATGAGCTGGTGAGAAAGTATCTTCAGTTCTTAGCTGGCACCAGATCTTAGTCAGCTGCTGTTTTGTGATCAGATGAGATTAAAACACAGACTGTTTCTAAACCTGGACGTAGACTCTGGGTCTGAACAGTGAAGCCAATGCTGAAGAGTCTTAAAGCTTCATTCTCTCTAATGAGCATCAGGGGGCGACTCCACTGGTGGTAAAAAGAAGTCTGATTGTATTGAAGTCTATGTGAAAAAGTCTCTACTTCTCACTTGATTTATTACCTCAGTAAATGTTTTCCTGATGAGTTGATGGTCTCAGTCTGAACACAGTTTCAAGTCTTCAATAAAACATGACGGTCATTTTTTAAAGTATGCTCCATTTAGAGGAAAATAGACCATAAAGCAGGGGATGCATTAGGGCGGGGCTACCGTGTGATTGACAGACTGTACCTGACAATCAGGATAGAGTACAGAGCAGGTCAGCTCCACCCCTCACTCCTCCGCAGCTCCACCTTCTCCTCCAAATATAGTTTCTACTGGTTTCAAAAAACCAAGATGGTGACGGCCAAATTACAAACTGAGGCTTCAGTTCACATACAAATGGGTGACATCACGGTGGGTTGACACCGCTGTTGAGAAGCCTTCATCTGCTTCTCTGGGAAAATCAGATGCGTGCAGAGGCACCTGAAGAGATCTGACACAGCTTCAGTTGTCTGTTGGCTCATGTTTCAGGAGAGTTAACAAATCAAAACATCTTCATTTATTCACGTTATCATAGTCAACTAACAGCTTCTTGACTGGGCTGAAGCAGTATCATGGTATTGTGGACTGCTGTGCACAGCAACAACAGAGAAGATGCCCTCAGCACTTCCTCTGTTTGGGTGATGATGTCATGTTGAAGCACATCAGCTGCACTGTTGCTGAAGGCACACAGAGTCGAGGAGAGCAGATCATGGCATGACATGACAGTCCAAAGGCCTTCACTGCTCTGGAAGAAGGATGGACGAGCTTTAGGTCAGCCGATCGTCCCAAAACAGATTCCAGGAAATCACATGAATCCCACGTTTCAACAAATAGGAGACCAGACGCACACGGCTGGAGAACAGGTTTATCCTGGTGTCTGAGGTGTAGGAGGGATTCCTCCAGAACATCATCGCGCGGCTACAAAGCGGAAGTTACAAAGAAGGAAGGTGCATCTTCATCCAGTATCACCAACAAACCTGACAAAATTGGAATAAAGGACTCTCAGTTGACATTGATAACAAATGTATGGTGAACAGAAGGAGACGAGCCTCAGCACTGACAGCTTTTTTACTTTCCACAAACTGGCCGAGGAAGTAAAGGTCCAGAGACCCACAGCTGTTGCTACGTAACAGTTTGACAGTTTCATTCAGCTGAAATTGAAACACACCTCCTGCCTAATATTTTTGATCTGCTAGCTACTGTGGCAAAGAATAAATGGGTGGAGTTTATACCCATTTATTTACACTAAGTCACAGGTTAGTATCACTGTTTAAATATTAATATCACTTTAACTGTTTGTCAGTGTGGTTAATTACTGTGGTTAATTTGACTCACATTAGGTTCTGTAGCATCAACCAGCAACAGTCTGTGGGTTTGTTTTGTGTCAGTGAAAAGATGATCACATGACCACAGACACACACATAGAGGGTTTAGTTTTGACAGATAATGTTGATGCAATTTAAGCAATAAAGATGTTGATTTTTCTTTAAAGAAAACAATGAGTTGTTCATTGTTGCTCAAGCGCTGTGTTCTTTTCTCTTTTTTAAATTTCTATATTAAGACAAAAGTAGTTCTTATCCAATTACTCAAGTAATCGATGGAATAATCGGTAGAATTCTCGATTACTAAAATAATCAATAGCTGCAGTTCTAGTTTGTACAGCAGCATTTTCCTCACACGACTCTCCAGGTGAAGGACAAGGCAGGTTGCTGAACTCGTGCTGGTGTTAGCAGACTGTGACCTTCTCACAGTATCAGTGATGTTTGATTTAATTTTAATTTGAACTGGAGGCTGTGGCCTTCAGCTGTCTCCATATATCACTATACATATATTTATATGTTTCTCGGGAGCAACATGAATGTTAAGCTAAGGAAATAAACTTCCTACTCCACAGTGATTAGCCCACCAAAGGCTTTCATTAAGTGGATACAGGCCCTGAAGAAGCAGATCCTGTCGGCCTCAAGGTTTATGTGACGTATTTACAATAAACGGAGGCAAATAAACAGCTAACAGAGCTCATAAAAGATGCTGCGCAAATAAGTTAACAGCAGCAGAAGCAGCCAATGAATGAGCTGCTGCTGCTCATGGTGTGAGGAGGTGGTTGGTGTATCACTGAGCTTCATGATGTGGGGAAAGAGACGGACACGGAGGTGAGGAGAAGACAGAGAGGAATAAACAGACTGACACATAAAGGCTGAGTAAGTGTGGTAACAGCAGTGTTTGTAGTCGGTGCTGATCTTTATGGTGGAGGTGTTTTAACAGCTCAGGCCGAAATGCCATCACTTAGTGATGCTGATGGGTTTACACTGGCTGTGCTCCACCGTCCTCTTATTAACATTTAGACAATGAGAGAGAGACACACCACTGAGAGAGGACGTCTCTGTCTCTTCCTCTTTGTATCAGCTGTGAGCGTGTGTGTGTGCGTGCGTGTGCAGACCCCTCTATCTGCAGGTGGTTGAGTGGCAGTGAAATAAAGTCAAAGGAGGACAGAGCAGAGTCACAGGAAGCAGTGACTGATGGGATGATGGGCACAGATAGAAGAAGAGTGTGAGGAGACAGAGGTCAGAGGTCTCTGGACAAACCGTGGTCAATTTAAATAAATATAATTTCAAATAATAATATATTGACTGTCTGTCTCTCTCTATCTGTCTCTCTGTCAATACGTGTCTCTCTCTCTGTTTTATCTGTCTTTATCTGTCTCTCTCTCTCTTTGTCTCTCACTCTGTTTGTCTGTCTGTCTCTCTGACTGTCTCTCTCTCTCTCTTTGTCTCTCTCTCACTCTGTTTGTCTGTCTGTCTCTCTGACTCTCTCTCTCTCTCTCCCCCTCTCTCTTTGTCTCTCTCTGTCTCTCTCTCTTTCTCTCTCTGTCTGTCTTTCTGTCTCTCTCTCGCTCTCTCTCTGTCTGTATGTCTCTCTGTCAGTGGAGTTATTCTCTGTGGTTCACCCTCCCATCACATCTGAAACTTGTCCACATCAACAGTAAAGGCTGCTGGGCTGTTTTCTGTGAAGTTTTCTGACCACATTTATAAATGTGTAACTTTTTTCACCCTCGGGCCGAAATGTTCCAGTTTGAGAGTTGTTCAAATAAATTTGAGCCAGTGGTCTCAGCAGACTGAGCCACGAGGTTCAAGATAAACCCTCTGTATTTGTTTCTGCAAACTTCTCCTTTAGGTTGTGGATTGATCCAAAATAAGGTCATAAATCTGTTAAGTAAATATATTGTGTGATAGAATTCCTCCTCTTCACCACTTCATAACACAGAGACATTATCTCTAAAAAAAAACATGCTTAATTATTATTTTGTATGTAGAAAAATTCGATGAAATACAATTAAGCTGCTTTATTTTTATGTTACTAACATGGCTCTGTAGATGGTGTTGTTGGGCGATTGGTCTGTTACTCTGCTCTGGACGACCTGATGATCCTGTATCGTGGACGATCTTACTTTGGTCTGTGATCTACTTTTCAGATGAATCTTACAGATTACAGAGTCATTAAAAGTTTATATATTTAGATTTTTAATTTTAAAAGTTCAGTCGTTGGTAACCAGACTCTGTTAACTGTTAAACAGCCAGTCTGCTAACTGCAGCTGGAGACATCAGTCCTGGTTCTGCTCTGCAGCCTCGGAGAGTTTGGTGTAGTGACACATGAACCAGTTCTCCACCTGAGCAGAACAAGAACCATTGTCACCAGCTGTAGTCCAAGACAGTGGAGTTACAATCTGTCTGTGGCACCACAGACCTGTCTGCAGACAAGGAGACAGGAAGTGGGACAAGCTGGAGCAGTGACTGAACTTTCAAATCAAAACACTTACATATAGCAGCTCATAAATGTCCAAACGAATCCTCCATATGAATGAAGCAAAGTGCGACTGGTTGTGACACAGTTTGCAAAAGAAGACATTGTGGTTGAAGAACAGTGGTGAGTAGACAAACATTTGAAAAATGCTTCAAAGCAGCGGAAAGATACAAATCACAACTTCCAGTCGGGACTTTCAGAATAAAATCAGAGTGAAAACTGGATACAGGTCATGATTATTGTCATGGTATTGTCATAAGATCTTTTGGCCACCTCTTCTCTGGACTAAAACATATCAAGAACTATTGGATGTCTAATTATCTGGCGCCACCATCAGTTTGAGGTTTTCACATAAATATCTCATCATCTAATGGATGAATTGTTGTGACATGTGAAACAAAGATTGGCGTCCCCACATGATGAATTATAAGAACTTCAGAGATCCTTAGACATCTGAAATTCAGTTGTGAATTGTGTTTGTGTATATAAATACCTGTAATTATTGACAGTTGACTTCACATTAATTGATAATTATACTTTTCATTTGTTACTGAGTTCTACAGTAAATCTAAATTTTTTTGTGGTCAGACCCAGGGATGGGGGCGGGGCAAAAGTCAATCTCTACTAAATATCAGCTGAACATCACAGTGTCAGATAGTGAATCTTGGGTTTTGACATCAACCCGAGTTTCATTTCCAACCAAAATTTAAAATTGGTCCGACGTTAGTGGTTCGAGTCAAATGTCCTTCTGACGTTATATTGACATCTGGTGCCAGGAGGGTTAACGACCTGATGATTCTCAGGCGTGATTTGTAACGTGTATGTGTGATGGCCATCAGGAAGTGTCTCCACGCCTCCTCCTCCTGCTCCTGCCTCTGTCTCTATGGCTTTGTCGTGCTGAACGTGAGTTTAATTACACAGGAGCACAGTGAATATTTTAATGTTCATTCTGTATAAATGGGTCTCAGTCTTGTTAAATGCTATATGAGCCAGTGTTTGTTCTTTCAAGAGCTGCATTAACAGGTAAATGAGATGAGTTTTCCCTGGAGGCTCCTGGTCTTTCATTCAATAACCTTGTGTTTCACTCTGATTAAGGTTCTTGATATCAGTAATAAGTCAGAGACTTAATTGTCCTTCACAGGTGAAAACCCAATAAAGCAAGAGTGGTGACCATTGACCCTATAAATCCAATATTGGTTCAGTCTCAGAAGAGGGTATGAAAAGTGAAGGGGCTGGTTCTGGCAGCTGTGACAGAAAATATGTAGCTGTGATAAGACCTACAGTTTGTCTTAACTGGATGTGATTTGGCCCAAATTTAGTCTGTTTTCTTGCGTCAGCAAATGATTCAGAAACATCAGCCTTGGTTATCTCTCTTGGCTGCAACTTCTCTCAACACATGTTCCCCTTCATGCAGCGCCTTCCTCTTAGGAGAAAGGAATGTGCATTAGGGATCTGATTTGACCACATGTGCGCTCTCAGTGCAGCCATATGGAGCGGGGATTCTTGTGCCATGGAGTAATTACTCTCAGAGCGGTGATCTGATGTTTGGGCTTCATTGGACACAGAGATGAGAATCATTAAGCACCATGTGCTTTATTCCTCAGCCAAAGGAACAGAAAATATCCAGTCTGTTCACCCACAAAAAAACTTCTTAACAAAGCTTCCTCATGTCAAGGTGAGGTTGGTTTGGCACTGAGCAGACAGAAACATTTCGAGGCTGCCTGCAGTACATATTTTATTATGAGGTAGCTTTTGGAAAATGGGAAACAGTTGAGGGCGATGGAAAATGATTCAGATGGGTTTTATTTTTTACAGGAAGACTTATTTTGAAGTAAGTAAGAAATGTTTCCCCAAAGAAATAAAGGAGCAGGACTTGCTTTAACCCTCTGAGACCCACATTGAGACATCACTGTTTTTGCACACCCTTGTGTTTTGGCTGAAAAAGTTGTAAGTCTGACACATCCCAGAATCAGCACAACATCAGCTAATTATATATGTCACTCGATAACATGCAACAAAAAACTAAACTTGTTTTTTCCCTATTTTCTTCAAAACAGCTCCACAAACCATAATATCAAAATAAAGAAACAGAGAAAGTTGCATACATTTCTTTGGCTTGTGTTGAAGTGATGAGAAGCTCATAATTTCTTCTGGTCATGAGTAATGGCTGTTCTTTTGGGAAGCATCCATGGAAGTGTTTTCTTTTTTACCAGGAACTGTCATTCTTTTCCCAAGTTCACATTCCGGATGTCTCTTAACATGATCTGCATCATGGCATCAACTCCTGGGGGCACTTGCCAAGCTTCAGCTGCACTAAAATATAAATATTTCTTACTGGCCTTATCTTTCTGGCCTAATTTTTCTGTCACTACAATAAACTCAGAATAAACCAGTGTTGCTGCCATTTCTATACAAGCAACTCAGCGAATCCTCTGAATCAGACACTCTGATTGGCCCTGATGGCAACCACTGGAGCCAATAGGATTGTCGGACTCAGAAACATGACTCTTGACCACAGACTGTTTACAAAAATGGCCGTAGACTTTTAAATTATGCTCGATTTAGAGGAAAATAGACCATAAATCAGGGGATGCATTAGGGTGGGGCTACCGTGTGATTGACAGACTGTACCTGACAATCAGTATAGAGGACAGAACAGGTCAGATCCACCCCTCACTCCTCCTCAACTCCACCTTCTCCTCAAAATATGGTTTCTTGTGGTTTCAGAAAACCAAGATGGTGACAGACAAATTACAAACTGGAGGCTTCAAAACAGCAGCTCACAAACAAATGTGTGACGTTATGGTGGGTTGCACTTGCTCTAGATTTCACCAACAAAGATGACGGATGAAAATCAATTGATATGCATACAGATGGAATAAGCAATGTGCTGAAGCTAGAAGGTGAGCCTATGCAGTTCTCTGTTATGATGATGTTGGGGGGGTCGTAGGGGGCAGTGTTTTGTGGCGTTCAGATCAGTGATGGCTCTTTGCTGCCCTGTACCTCCTTCCACATGGCAGCAGAGAGGAGAGATGATGATAGTTTGAGTTGCGTCCAGGTGTTTGCTCTGCAGAAGCAGCAGATCTGAAGGTGTCTTCATTGAGGGCAGGGGAGTCCAGTTATTTTCTGGACTGTGTTTATGACTCTCTGGAGAGCTCTCCTGTCTGCTGATGAACAGCTATGATACCTTATCATAATACAGTATGTCAGTACTCTCAGCGGTAGACGGGGAATGTGCAGCTTCACAGACAGGTTGGTTTCCTTTAGTGTCTTTAGAAAGTAGAACTGATGTTGAGCCTTTTTGACAAGAGAACTGTGATGTGTGTTCTCGCTCAGCTCCCTCTTCATCACAGTAGTCCGGTACAACACCCACTTAACTGTTGATCCCGCTCCATCCTATCCTCACTTGTGAGGAAGATCCTGAGATGAAGCAATCCACCATTTTCCAGCATGAACCCATGGCCTCAGACTTGAAAGTGCTGACCCTCATCCCAGCTGCTTCACACCTGGCTGCAAACAACCACAGTGTGCGCTGAAGGTCACGGTCTGATGAAACCATCTGAGATCTCGAAACCGGACATTCTCCTTCTCCAGGTGTGCCTTGAAATCCTGTCCTTGGAGATCACAAGCAGGATCTGTGACAAGGGACGATCCTGGCGGAGTCCAACACCCACCAGAACTGACTTCCTGCCGAGAATATGGACAATGATCTGACTCTGGTTATATGGAGCCCCATTTTCCTTTTTCTTTCAGAATCCCCCACAAGATCCCCTGAGGGACCTGATTGTAGATCTTTTCCAAGTCCACAAAGCACATTAAGACTGGATAGGCAAACTATCATGACCTCCTAAAAAGGGTTCAGAGTTGGTCCACTGTTCCAAGGCCAGGACAGAATCCACATTGCTCCTGAATCAGAGGTTCATTGATCGGTTCCTGCTTCAGACGTAAGCTTTTCCTGAGAGTCTGAGCAGTGAGATGCTTGATGTGTGTGCTAATTTGACTCTCTGGTACAGCTTTTTCAAAGTAGGAACCACCACCCTGAGAGCCCCACAGTGTCCAGAGATTTCAGTTTGCAGCCTGTCCACCACTCGAGTAGTGAACTGGTAATGTCCATGTCTTATTACATACTCAGGTTCTTTGCACTGAGTAAACCTTATAGGAGCTATTAGCCACCATTAGCATTAGCAGCTGTTTACTTGCCAGCCAAGAAGAAACATTGTGAGTTCAGCTACAAATGCCATTCTTTACTCACAAACATCTGTCTCCAGAGGTGGAAAAGAATGTCAGTGTTAACTCTTGTCTCTATCATGTCTTTTCTTCTCATGAAGTTAGCATGCTAACCAGCTAGTCATGGCCCAACTCATCACTTTCATAGCGACTCACTGTTGTGTCCAATCTGCTCTGAAGACGTAGCAGCTCAGCGGACGTATTATAACCTGCTATATTGTAAAGAAACCATGTTTAATGGCAGAGAAAACTTACAAATAGCCTCTTTAAGTTAACTAGTTAAGCACAAGAATAAAAAATATTTTCTATTTGCTATTTAAACCTTGAATCTAGTTCGGTCTTCAACATGTGTCTGTTTCTGTTTTGACTTGGTGTTGAGCCCCTTTCAGACTCTTGAGTCACACTCAACTGCGTACACACTTTACATAACTTTAGTTGTATATTTTAAAGGCTCATTAAGTAACTAGTTGTCTTCATCAGTGTCTAATGGCGCTCATTAGCGAGAAGGACTTGGACTGTTTGGAAGCGTTGGCATTAAGGACATGCAAGGGAACAGGACATGAAATTTT
Source organism: Trachinotus anak (assembly GCF_046630095.1). Lineage (NCBI taxonomy): Eukaryota > Metazoa > Chordata > Actinopteri > Carangiformes > Carangidae > Trachinotus > Trachinotus anak. The sequence continues at coordinate 26,708,884 of NW_027273883.1, forward strand.
GTTCTGAAAACTGGAGACTGGAAAATTAGTTTTTACAAACAGAAATCTCAGCATGAAGTATCTTGTGAGTGATTTATATGACTCTCTGTTGGGATCATTTTGTGTTGTGGAGCAGACAGTAACTGAGGTGTGTACAGGGCTGCTAGGGATGAAAATGTGTGACAATAAGAGACTGATTACTCCCAGCTTAATGCTGCTGTCACTCACCCACACAAACATGCATGTTTATGCTGACAACTATACAAATTACAGACTATGCAAAAGCATGCATGAGGTACACACAGCCCTGGATGTCCACATGTCCCTGCACAGCAGTTAGCCAGTGGAAGGCCTGTCAGCAGAGGACAGTCAGATTGCCTGCTGTCACACTCCAGCTACTCATCTGACATTTGGTGGCAGACAGGTCAGGGACACATACATACAGTGACAAGACAGTGGATAACAGCTGGCGCCACACAGACAGGACACAAAAGACATTTCCTGCTCACAGTCCTTCTGTCTAAAATATACAGTGTGTTCAGAGTAGAGATCACACTGTTTCCATTCAGAACAACAGATTTTATGAAAGGTGAAAAACATCATCACATATCAACATCATCAAACTTACATCTCACTCTGGATACATTCATACTTACTCCAGCCCTCTGTGTTTGAATAACACCCTGCTTGTTAGAATGAAAGCTGATTGAATAAAGGTTGGAGGAGGTCCTAGCAGAAGTTTAGTTATTAAAGCTAAGCACGAGCTAGTGGACAGCATGTTTTCAGTAGACTTGATTTAAAGGGCTCTTGGCTGATTGTCCTGATGAGGCTCAGTATCACTCAGCTCTTTATGTATGAGAAAATGACCCCTGATGATGTTAGTAGGGTTAATTTAGTCTGCAGATGATTAATTTTTTTAGAATGTTCATATTACAAACGGAGCCTAATGAGAGACACTATCAGTTTGCATTATGGGAGTTGTAGGATGATGCATTTTTGGTGCTTCAACCATACAAAGTGAGAACACATTGTACTCTGCTGCTTCAAGTTTGGCAGTGACTGATGTAAATGTTTCTGGAGACCAACATCAACTCCAGTTTGTTGATGTGTCCACTGCTTTGGTCCTGAATTCTCAACAACTATGAAATAGATTGAAAAAAGACTTTAAGTCCAGCCCCACCAGTAGACTAAAGTCTTTACTTATGCAGTGAAAATATCAACATCTACTAGATGTACAAGCACAAACATTACACCTGCTCAACCTCAGCATGTTATAAATGTTATCAAGCATGTTAGCATTTAGCTCAAACCATTGCTTTGCCTATGTACAGCCTCAAAGAGCAGCTGGCATCATATTTATTCCCCACTATGCTGGCACACGCAAGGAATTTGGTCCCAGCTGTTCCAATAATACACGATGTACAAGCAATATATGGATTATACACAGGACAAACACTATATAATAGATAGTAGAACAGTATATAATATATAATATATAATAAATATCAAATGTGCATTGCTTGTGGGTTTAAACTTGTGGTGGATGAATATTTGTACATGACAGTATTTGTAGAGGTGAAGCAGGTGTAGTAACTGTGAAGTAGCAGGAGTAGCCACGGTCAGCTGTTAATGAGGGTGATGGCTTCAGAGAAGGACCTGCTCCTGTGTCTGGTGGTTTTTGGTGTTCAGGGCTCTGCAGCAGACCACGAAGGTGGAGTCCAGGGTGTGAGGAATCAGTGATGATTTTCCTTGCCTGCATCAATGATTCGTTCTCTACTGTCTGTTTCTGTTCTGTTTAGTGTTAGTTTAGTGTTTAGTGGCAGCTCTGAACCAGACCGTGATGATGCGCACAGGATGGATTCAGTGGCTCAGCAGCTCCTGTGGTCGGCCATAGAAAGACAGTACATCCTCTGCTGGGTGTTTCTGAGGACGGCGTGGATGTTGGTCTCCTACTTCAGGTCTTGTGAAATGGTAGTTTCCAGAAACTGCAAACGTGTGTACTTCTGTCCCCCAATTTGAAGTACCCCTATAAAATGATGTGGGAACCCATGGTTAAAGTGTGGTTATGGTTGTGATGTAACACCCCCAGTGGACTGTGTATGAATGGTGTGAGGTTTGATGAGGTGTTGGAGCACATTGGGAAACTGGTGGGCACACAAAGCTGAGCGGGCTGAGGTGAAGTGTGTAACTAGTGATTAACAGCCCTGAAATGAGGAGTGTACCAGTGGCTGTTTGGATGTTTCTGCTGGGAATAAAGTCCACAGTTTCTGTGAGGAAAGTTCAGTGGGTTTAAAGAGTGTGAGGTTTTCATTAGAGAGAAAACGTTGCTGTGGTAACCTTCGTCTCCTCTGTTCATTAGAAACAAAGCTCATCCCCAACTGGTTTATTCTACCTCAGATTTCTCTGTTGTAATTTGATCCTCTGGGGAGAAGTTGGTGTCAGGAGAGCAGGACAGATTTCACATTTCACTAGGGTTGCAAAGGGGCGGAAAATTTCCGGTAAATTTCTTGAAACTTTCCGGAAACGTTCCATGGGAAGTTAAGCTGGGGAATTTTGGAAATATTCCAAATTGGAAACTTTCTATGGGAATTATGGGAATTTATGGGAATTATTGGGAATTTATGGGAATTAACTGGAAATTGGGGGTAATTTAAACAAACTGTATCATATACAAACATAAATGTAAATATTTTTGTTTTGTATTTTTGTTTTGTTATTTTTTGAAAACAACTGGAATGGTCTTCAAAATATTTTACAATTGATGTATAAATTCTTGTATGGTTACAGAAAACCGTCTTGCAGGAGTCAGAAGAAACAGCATCACATTTGAGGTAGCTATAATAAGCTAGCCTCTTAAATGGTCAATGAAATGAAAAATAACTTACATTTAGCACCTAACTTACCAGCTAGCTAGCTACTGTATGAATACATTTCTATTTAATTTTTGCAAGTTAAACAGTAATACCATTATAGATCAAATATATTTATCCCATAATATTATGAAAAACTTACTTGACTTTATATAATCCGCAGGCTCAACTGTGTGGCTTCAATAGTCTTGTGCTTTGGGCTCAAAAGTGTGGCCTCCAGGGTTTAAGCAATCACCTGTGCATGTGATGGAGGAGTGCACAGTGCATGCAGGGGGCGTGGCCTCAATAGCCCTGCAGTAAGCCGTGTTGTGTGCATGTGATTGAGGAGTGTACTTGCATTAAATCTGGTTGTTTTAGCCAAGATTATACTACAATATATTTTCCCCAACTATATTTAAGTTCCCTGTTGAGGGCCAACCTTCAATTTTGTAAATTTCTGTTTTATTCCCATAAATTCCCATTAATTCCCATAAATTCCCGTTAATTCCCATGGAAAATTTCCAACTTTGAAAATTCCCAGAATTTTGCAACCCTACATTTCACTCAGAGGGAGAGCAGTGTTAGAGTCCTTCGTATATAAACGATGGCTGTGAAAATCATTTGGTACACACTTATTCAAAGGGCAGTGCTGAAATACATACATCAGTCTACACTGTACATGGAAACGTAAGGACGCACATTCAGGGTGGAGTTCATACTGCGGTGTGTGGTGACTTTTACAGATAGGCAAGCAGAGCCAAACTACCCCTCCCCCCTAAATTACACAGTGATTTATCATTGTGTAATTTACTGTTTACTTACCGTATTTTCCGGACTATAAGGCGCACTTAAAAACCTTTAATTTTCTCAAAAAACGACAGTGCGCCTTATAATCCGGAGCGCCTTATATATGGATTAATTCTGGTTGTGTTTACTGACCTCGAAGCGATTTGGTGTGGTACACGGCGCTCACGGCGCTCTGTCAAAATGTTCTAGTACGACTTTGGTAAACTACAAAGCCGCACCGCTTGCAGCATTACGGGTATCGTAGTCAGGAGCGTCGCGGAGTAATACATACTGTGCTTCACCATAATATTACAGTGTGTGTGTATAAGGACCTATAAGGAGTTATTGTGAATACGCTAACGTTTGATTTAGTGGTATCAGACTGTGTTTTTTTTTACGTGTTACAACTGAACAAGGTTGAGAGTTATTGTGAACGCGTTTAATACAGTTTGACTGACTTATCTGACTGTTTTGTTTCGCTTAATGCGCCTTCTAGTCCGGTGCGCTTTATATATGAAAAAAGTTCGAAAATAGACCATTCATTGACAGTTCGCCTTATAATCCAGTGCGCCCTATAGTGCGGAAAATACGGTACTTGTGCTGCCTCATAACACTTTGAAAAAAAGACAGTGGAAGTCATTTTCTAGTGCACAAGTTCAGTTTCTACATGCATCTGAGCATGTGTATAATAATGTATACTATAGAGTCAAAGGCAGTTTGACAAACACACTTCTCTGCTAGTCACCTGTCAAAGATCCCAGGATTAAACAAGACTGTCCTGTAACAAACGAGCCCACTGGTCGTCTGTCAGCAGGTTATTATGATCCATAGTTAGGTTTTGTTGCTAGGCAACATCTAGTGGTCGTAGTAATGATGACAGGAGCAAAGGGAAAAGTGCGGTGACGTAGTTTATAGAGCGACAAAGTCCACGTCAGGAGGAGGTTGGGGTGGATGGATGAATATGACACAGGAGAGCGGTGTTGGATTCCCATGTGAACGTAGCAGTTTAGGTTGTTTCTATTATCCATGACTGTTTGTTGTTATTATTGTAACCATGACAGCAAAGATCGTCTAATGTTGAGGAATTATTTTAACCCAAATCACCATCTTTTCCTAAACATAACCAAGCCCTGACCATTATTATAGTAGCCAGAGCTGCACAATTAACTGAAATATAATTGAAATTGCAATATGGCCAAGTGCAATGTCCAGATTGCAGGAGCTACAGTTTTTTTATAAAGGTAAAATGTTTCACAACGTTGTTGTGCATTGTTAGCACTGTAAGAGTTGTGGTGCTACAGAGATGCCCTGGCCCACAAGTCATATTCTTCAGACATAAAGGAACGTGATTGTTTCATACGAGGCCCAACAAAAATCACATCATCATCATTTTACATTTTTTCAGGGCTTATATCACAAGTGCAATATCTGCCAAAATAATCACATGTAAGATTTTTTGTATATTGTGCAGCTCTAATAGTAACCATGGAGCCAGAGGTGGGTATGCCGCTCTCGTTACAGTCTGTGTGTTTATTAGTGTAACCAGTATGCCTGCTGCTGTAGGGGTGCTTTTTCAGGAGACAGTCCCCCACAGTGTCCAGAAAATGCTGCTCCCCTCTCCATTTGACTGGCCCCAGCCTTTGTGAACGGGACATGGCCACGCCCACAAAAATTATAGCTAGACAGCTGCCAGTCAAGCTAGCTTCCAGAGGCAATACCCTGCTGCAGCCACAGGAGGGCAGTAAGTTACAAGATGAGTCAGATCCTTTATGGGACAGAACGAGATTCTGATGTCCATTTTTAGCCTTAACTGGTCAAACACTGATGCTCGCTAATGCATTTACATGTGTAACTGTCTACATGCGTCATTTCCAGCTATATGAACATTCATTCCTCTGTGTGTGTGTGTGTGTGTTTTTGCTCGCATATCATATTAGTTTATAATAATAGTTTAGTATAATATAATTTTATTGCAGCTATTCCACAAATTTATGATGTATTCCTCTGCCTCAGGCATGTTTGCCCTTGGGCTGCCACAGTCCATACAGCAACATTATTGCTCCCTTCCCTCCTTTCTCCATACAACTTGTCATTTGTTAGTAACACATCTTTATGTACTGAATGGCTGCAAAACAATAGTTTTGGGTAGTGTCATAGGGGAGAGCATCATGCCTTTTACAACTTGGTGCAAACGGGGTGGGAAGGTGCAACAAATGGTCGTGAAGAATAAGTCAGCACAAGGTGAGGTGATGGTATATCGGTTAGAATTGTGTTTATGATCTTGCATTCATCAATGAATGTGAAAGGACTGAGTCAATGTTCAGTGTCACTGTATAATTCTATGAACCCATTATTAATGTTAGACTAAATACAGCACTTAATGGAAATTCACAACAACTGTAGAATAATACTGAAAAATATAAATGTAAATTAACACATTTATACACAACTCTTCACTTCCCAACCAGTAGATCTGTTTACATTTGGTGATATGTTGGTAAAG